>NW_020664582.1:4029000-4066621 GCF_002925995.2 Terrapene triunguis | reverse complement strand
TCCCCCGAGGGGACCCGCGTCCCCAGCGCCCCGCACCCCTGAGAGGAAACACAGATCCCCAGCGCCCCACCTGGCTCCCCCGAGAGGGGACCCACGTCCCCCACACGGCTCCCCCAAGAGGGGACCCGGCTCCCCCAAGAGGGGACCCGGCTCCCCCGCACCCTGCCCAGCTCCCCCGAGAGGGGACATGTGTACCCAGCACCCTGCCTGGCTTCCCCGAGAGGGGAGCCGCATCCCCAGTGCCCCGCACCCTGCCTGGCTCCCCCAAGGGGACATGCGTCCCCAGCACACACCAGGCGGCCTGCCCCTCACAAGCAACCGCCCACGGTTACACACCCAGGGAACCCATCCTCCCATAGCGCACTGGGGAGCCCTATACACAGTGGAGCAGTCCCAGTGCCTACCCTGGACAGAGGGCCTCCACTGCCACCCACCCAGCACTCGCCAGCCAGTACCTCACCCATTCCAGCCCTACCTGGAGTCCCATACTCACCACCTTTTTTCACTGCCTCTCTGATACACAATGGAGCATCCTCCTCCACCCACCACCCTACTGCACAGCCCAGAAAGGGGCCCTTCCACCCAAGGCCCACCATGCTGCTCAGAAGTGATCCTCCTCCCCACAGCCGCAGGCACCCCTGGGGCTGGCCTTTCAGGTCAGCGTGCAGACCTCCCACCAGAGACACAGGCTCCCTGCAGGCATACCGAGGTTGGGTGGCCATGCACACGGACCCACAGAGCTCCGCACCTGTCTACAGGGTTAAAACTTTAACAGAGTGGAAGTCACTGCCTGTTCACGGGGGCTTAAGATCATTCTTAGATTTGGGGTCCAACAGTTTCAGATTCCTGGAAGGCGGTTTCAGATACTCTCAAGGGAGGCATGTTGTGCATTATTACCTCCACTTTTACAGCCTGGAGACTAAGGTAGGGATGGCCCCATTGACTCAGCCCCTGTACCTTCGGTCATCATTTTACACCCTTACACAGTAGGTGTAAAACACTACCAAATCACGGATAGCATGTTACAGCCTGTTGGCTAAAAGCACTGGTTCTTAGTGCAGGGCAATGGTGATCCTACAATAAGCATCACACAGGTGCCTGAACCCAACTGATGCCCAGACTACAGTAGGGTTCGTCTTGAGCACAGGAGGCCACACACAGAGCTATCATTGCTGGATTAGGGCCCAAGGTCACACACAAAGTCATGGCAGAGCTAGAAATGGAATAGCAGAATGCTTTAGCCCCAGACAACACTCCCACCCCTAAGAAGTTGGTTTTGGAACAATTCCGTCATAAAGCATCTGAAAACTGCTCAAATATTCCACCTGCTGAAAATCAACACCACACAATTTTTACCCACATTCTCCCCAAAGATTCATCTCTGCACTAGGAACAAGCAAGAGAAAATTCAGCTCCAAAAGTGAAGAGGTAGAAGTGTTCAGAATGAAAGTTCATGTACGCAGAGCACAGTGCTGAACACAAATAGCTACCGGAATACAGGACAGCTGATGAGCTACCCTGGAGCTGCCAAGGAGCAGTGGGTTTCCAATCAAGAGCCTTCTTACCCACCCTGAACCTGCTACAACATGAGAGTGAGAATCGTCATAGTCAGGACACACTTGAAATAAATGTATTTATAAATAATCAGCCATGCCCTAAGCAAACTGGGGCAGTGGGGGCTACTCTGGGAAGAGCTCAGGAGTAGTGTTTGCGTTAATATGTACAGCTTTGTCACACCCATTCACTGACAAGTGGAACTAGAGTAAGCAGCAGCTAAGCTGTGCTTACCCAGGGTTGGGCTAAGTCAGTACTCTGATGAGACTCAGAGAATTTAAGGTCAGAAGGGACCAGCACGATCATCTAGTTTGACCTGAACCTCACCTACACGCTCCTGCAATAGACACTCCAAAGGAAACCCCAGGATGCTCCAGAAGACGGACGGCACAACAGATAGCACTTTTCTATCCGAGTCAGTGTTTGAATCAATTCCTCTTGGGTGACACGCTTAAGACACAAACAAACAGAACATGACTGGCCACTTGGGCAGGGGTGGCCAACCTAAACCTGAGAAGGAGCCAGAATTTACCAAAGAGCCACAGTAATACATCATCAGTCCCCTTAACCGCCCCCCCCAGCACCTCCTGCCTGCTAGCAGCCCTGCAGATCAGCACTTCCCCCTCCCTCCCCGTGCCTCCTGCCTGCCGCGATCAGCTGTTTTGCAGTGTACAGGAGGCTCTGGGATGGAGGGGGGAGGAGCCAGGGTGCAGCAGGCTCAGGGGAGGGGGCAGGAGCCCTGGGGTAAGGGGTGGAGTGGAGGCAGGGCCTGGGGTTGAGCAGAGGAAAGTTGGCACCTGTAGCTCCAGCCCCGGAGTCAGCACCTATGCAAGGAACTGCATATTAACTTCTGAAGATCCGCATGCGGCTCCGGAGCCACAGGTTGGCCACCCCTGCACTAGGGGGGTCTTTAAAAAGATGTAATGGGTGGTAAGGGTTAGCCCCAGTGTCCTACTCAAATTCCAGTAGAGCTAATTATGTACCCTTAAATTGCTCTTGTAGCTTCAACTTGCTGCCATGTTTTTTCTTCATTTCCTGTTCCAAACAGTTGGGCTATCTGGTATTAAACAGCTACCATATTTTATCCTGTAAGTGCCTGCAATCTAACAGTGGAGGCAGTGACTGAGTGTGTAGTAAACTCTACTATACTACAAATAAATTCTTTATAGGCTGTAATTCAAATCAGGGCCCCACTGTGCTAGATGCTGTACATACAAGTAGTAAGAGACAGTGCCTCCCCGGAAAAGCGTACAGTCTGTAGAGATACACAAAGGGCTGTGAGGAGAAGCAGAGGAACAGAGAGAGGTGAAGTGATTTGCCTGATTAACCTCTATTCCTGGCTCTTACTCCAGAACCCTCTCCACTACAAGCAGGCTCTCTCTCAGGCTAGGTCTACACTACTCGCCTGAATCGGCGGGTAGAAATCGATCGCTCGGGGATCGAATTATCGCGTCTCGTCGGGACGCGACAATCGATCCCCGAATCGACGCGCTTACTCCACCAGTGGAGGTAGGAGTAAGCGCCGTCGACGGGGAGCCGCGGAGGTCGATTTTGCCGCCGTCCTCACAGTGGGGTAAGTCGGCTCTGATACGTCGAATTCAGCTATGCTATTCGCGTAGCTGAATTTGCGTATCTTAAATCGACCCCCCCTGTAGTGAAGACCTGCCCTCACTTGGGAAGAGCTTTAGGATACATCTATGCTGGGATTAAAAACCTGCAGCACAGCTTTAGGTGGCTCAGGTCAGCTGACTTGGGTCTTAGGCTGCAGGGCTATAAAACTGCCATGTAGACATTTGGGCTCGGGCTGGAGCCTGAGCTTGAATCTGAATGTCTACATTACAATTTTATAGTCCTTGTAAGGGAAGCAATAAACCAAGGCCTCAGTGTGTCCACATGTTCCAGATCTGAAAACAGCAACCTGTTCTTCCCCTTCTCGCCCCCCTTTTATCCAGATTTCTATCATTTGGAATCAGCCTGTATTAAACTAAAACACTAACAAAGTCCAAAAGACAACATGACAAAAGGTCTCACAATATACTCAGTATCAAAATAAATGTTTCAATTAATCTCCTAATAAGTGAGATAGAAAGCTGCACAAAGGATGCTACAATCTGTTTTCTCTGTGTCTATTCAGACAATATCTCCTTGCTAAAGTTCACATACATATAAAAAAATCTTTTTACTAACAAAATGTATAGATTTGGGTGTAGAGAATATAGTAATTGTTCACCTATTAGTAAATCTAAAAATGTATAAAATTTAAGTGTGGCAATTGTGAAGAAGTCATTATTAGTAAAAATTAGCAGCCTTGTTGCATTGCTAGTGTTTTCTAGTATCTAGGACAATACTTAATACAAGCTAGATATTCTAACCCTATGGAGTTAGGATATTAATTGTATAATGAATCTAGAAGTTATTTAAAATTAGAATCAAATTGGGAATAATTTCTTCCTGCATTTGGAAGTGGAATGGAATAAAACTCTCCTCAAATTAAAGTTAAAAGTAAGAAGAAAAAATAAAGCTTCCAGAAGATTACCACCAAGTTAAAACAATATAAGAAAACTTTATCCTGGTGTTAAATGGTTCAAGAACAAGAAACAGAAAGTGAGCCAAAAGGCTTTTTAAAACAAGTCTGTTAGTGTATATTTTAACTAACTATGCTAAAGAAAAAATTAAAGGATTTGAGGAAAGGCTTGAAACCCTTGGAAAGGAACTTTGTGTAAAGCTTGAATGCCACCTACTGGATGGGCAGGAAACTTGCCATGACTCTTTGACCTGTCCAATTAATGAATGACTTCTTCTCCAAAAGAAAAGAGCCAATAAAAATGACTAAGTATGTCCTTTTGAGGTAGGCCAAGCCCCAATCAAATGGGGAGATAATACATTAAAAGGATGCCAAGCCCAAAACCTTTGTCCAGCAAAACCTACATTCAACAGATCAATGCTTGATTCAAAGGAGCTGGTCCATTCCATGAAAGAAGTGTTTAATTTTCCCTAAGAGAGTGATTTTCTGTGACTGAGTCCTTTATGGAGAAGAATCTTGGGTCCTGGGACACTGAAGTCCAGAATCCCAATTGTAAGCATTTTTGTAAGCATTGTAAGAGATGTCTTTCTGAAGACTGAAGCCCTTAAGCCGCACCATGAAAAACCAACAAACTGCACACTGAACACAAGGAAAGGTAAGAGATTCCACCTCTTAAAGGTACAAAATGATTTAGGAAATCAATGCTTATTGCTAGAATTCCACAGGGAATTTCTGTGCATCAAAGAACGTCAGAATTTGGCCTTGGAGGGCAGAATTATTATTTTCTCAGAACACTGAGCCCATTAGAGTTCAAACCTATTCCATAAAACCAGACTCTTGGGCTGACAGGAACTCTGAACTGGAAAATACCAGTCATAAACTTAACTATTTCCATAGATACTATTAAAATATCCTGATTCCAAAGAAACAACATTAAAAAATTATACTAGAAATAGGAAAACAAATAGAGTCTTATAGTAGCTCTAAAGATTGGGAAAAAGTCTCCTAAAATATAACTGAACTAAGTTATAAAATTTAAAACAGCATTTTCACTAAAACCGATATGGTGCTAATTTAAATGGCATGTCTTCACCTGTAATTTCCAGAGTTATTGTTCACACCTTGTGTGTAGTGCTGAGATTACTTCACTTGACTTACTAAATTATCTGGTTTAGACTCTTCGGTTTAATACATACATAACTAAATCTCAGATGTACTTATTATGTTACACCTCTACCCCAATATACCGCTGTCCTCGGGAGCCAAAAAAATCTTACCGCGTTATAGGTGAAACCGCATTATATCGAACTTGCTTTAATCCGTCAGAGCACGCAGCCCCGCCCCCTCGGAGCGCTGCTTTACCGCGTTATATCCGAATTCGTGTTATATCGGGTCGCGTTATATCAGGGTAGAGGTGTATATGTTTGTGGAAATTAATTATTTGATGGTTCATTTTGTTTTGTTGTCTTGTTTCAACTCAATTCCTCACTTTAAAAGTGCTACTAAGAACTAGCAGCTTTGTAAAAATCACTGTTGTTCTTTGCCCTGTATTTTACACAGACCTTTGCAGTTGTGCTGCCGTTGCATCTGTGAGTGTGAATTACTTGCCAATGAGAAGCAGCCTTGGATCTCTCTCCCTTGTAACACTATGTGTGAGAGAGAGTAAGACAAGGTACTTTCTAACTTCAAAATATCACTTCAATCATTATTTATGTGCTAGAAACTTTAAAACATTTTAATTGGGTTGTGTGTTTTTAACCACAGAGTTATCTAATGTATTAATTACACTCCACACTAGCCTCATTCCAATCTGAGGGTGGCAGTTTAGTATGGTATTTTACCTTTGTCTGTTTTAAATACCAAATGCAGGGTACTTTGTGATATATCTCTTTCCAAACTGAAGTGGTACAGTATTTACTCACCGGTATACGGGATTATCTTTAATAATATCTCTCCTTCTGCCAATTAACTCAAACACCACTCCCAGTCTCTCTCTTCAGTACACTGCCAGCCTATCAACTCCCTAAGAACACTCCCTCAACCTGTATAGTAGTTGTAATCCAGTTGCTTTATTAAGATTATTCTTGGTTATATAGAACTATTTCTTTACGTTTAGCTGTAAAACTAGTAGCTAAGCATTATTAACAAATTAACAGCTAAACTTCAGGAAATAGTACTATATAACCAAGTATTACACTTTATAAAGTAACTAGATTACAATTATAATTAACTTGGTATTAAAATGTTTAAAACTAAAAAATGAACTAGGATGAAACTAAATAGGTTGAATAGGACAATATAATTGAAAAGTGGGCATACACTGTCAATGGAAGAGATAGCTCTAATCCTAGCCATATCACCCAACTGCTTCCTCCAGCCAACCAACATCACCTCTGTCTTCTCCAGACTGAGCTTCGGCCAGCTCTCATCCGTGCCCAAATCTCAGCCAGACTGTAGGTAAGGTATTTCTGAGTGAGAGGAGATAGCCCTGTGTGCATTATGAGATCACTGAAAGCATCACAGTCCATACCTCTCCACTAACCCACACCCGTGGCCCCAGACACACACTGAACAGGCCAGGGGACAAGGGGACCCCACAACAACACCCTGGGGGAAAGGACCTGCCCAACATCCCTCTGAGAAAGTTCAGCAAGCAAGGAAAAGAGCTGCTCCCTAGCAGAACCATCCTCTCCAGATACAGTCAAAAGAACAGGGCTCTTTTCACCTATATTTTTTTTTATTTCTCCATTATTTCAATGGTATCTTAAAAGCCTGACAACATTTTTTTGTATTATTTTGCTCTGATCTGCAGTCATTGATTTTTTTTCTCTCCCCACCCCTAAGTTTTAAATGAAGGGAATATTAACAAGCCTGGTTTTGTTTGACAACTACGATGTATCTTTTGGAAACAAAACCAACCTTTTTTTTTTTGCACCAACATAAGCTAAGCGGTCAGCACAGCCCTAAGAACAGAGGCTCAGGGTCAATAATTGATGCTGCAGGACCAGCAGGAGAGCACAGTTTTGAGGGCTGTGGTTTTAAAATATTATATGCATTGCACTCGGACAGATGTTGGTAACACTATTAATAGGTACTTTTAAAAACAGTTTATAAGGGGGTTAAATTATTAGATATTTTAAGCATGTAACAGACTTAAGAAACGTTTTATAGACTATGACAAGCAGATCAGTGGAAGGTGCTATAGATGGTCAGTCCAGCAGGTCAGTAGGTTATTCATAATGTATAATAGTTAACCATTTAGTAAACCTTTATAAGTTTGTCCATGTGCCTTAATATGAAGGGTGACAGATTTTTTTAAAATCAGTTTTAAAAAGTCTTTCAATTCCCAGCCCAGTTTATTTTTAATCCAGATACCCCGCTGTTAACAGCAATTTTAAGGAAGGTCACCTTCTGGACTTTAAAATCTCAGATGTCCTGTTAATACAGGATTGTTTAAGGACGGTGGTCTCATTGCAATAATGCTCAGCTGAAATGCACATACACCACAGCTACCACCACCAAAAGGGACAAAAATTCTTGATTTCCCAGAAGGAAGAACTGCCTCGTGTAGGCTAGTATTTTTAGATTTCTAAAGAAAATAATTATGGTCCAAGAGAGTATGTCCCTCACCCACATTTTGCTTAAACCAGGGATCCAATATAATGTGGTTTAAATTCAGGACAGTGACAGACAGACAGACACACGACATTATGCAAAAATAAAGCTATAGAATTCTAACCTTTTGGACTCCAAATCTAGGATATCAGGTTAACCTGTGCAGAGTATCCACCTGACTGCATCTTACAACGTATCACATCACTGGGTTGTTACAATGCTGCAAGAACACAAACAAAAGGAGGATGGTTAGACATAAAATACCGTAGCTATGAACATTCTGCATGACTGAGTGGCCTGTTGCTCCACAGGAATGGGGTGGGGGGAACCCAACTATTACCAAGCTACAGTTTCCACTAGAGGAGCCACACCTGCAGTTTTTCCTTCAGTTCTTTCATGTATTAACGCAGCACCAAGACACCTCATCCAGGTCTGAGCCAAGCTGTGCTGTACAAAGTCCTCTATAGTCACCGACAGTCCCTCCCCCAAAGAGCTTAGACACTGAGGTGATACCAGATTCATTTTATTGTCCTACATTTTACATTACTGCAATGACAGAATAATACGCTGCACAGCAGTAGCACCTTTCTCCCAAGGACGTAAAAGTGCTTTGCAAACACCAGTAAAATCCTCACGATATTCACATCTCCCCCCTGATTGCACACACATGATCACACACTCCACCACAGTAAGTATTAGGACCAACCTGGGGGATTTGCGCTGATTTCAGCCATTGGTGAGTGAAGTCTGGGCAAATGCTTAATGCAAGCAAGGCATTATATGCCCATTTCACAGTAGGGTAAATTAGGGCACCAAGAGATTATGCAACTCGATCCATATCATAAGAGCACCCTCTACACTACAGCTACTGCCACATCGCAGACCCTGTTACAAGTGCAGGAGGGGGCTCAAGGCAGGCGTGCAAGGTGTTCAAGAGGGCTCAGGGAAGGGGGTTGGGGTGCAGGAGGGGTGCGGTGGGGGTTGGGGTGCAGGCAGGGGTCTCAGGGCAGGGAGTGCAGGGTGCAGGAGGGGTTCGGGGTGTGGTCTCCGGCCCGGCGCCACTTACTTGGAGCGGCTCCAGGGTGGCAGCGGCACGCACCGGGGACAGGGCAGGCTCCCTGCCTGCCTGCCTGCCCTGGCCCCACGTCCCTGCGGCCCCCGGGGGGGGGGGGGGGGGAGAGGGAAGGCAGAGGGCTCCGCGCACTGCCCTTGCCTGCGGGAACCTCCCCCGAAGCTCCCATTGGCCGTGGTTCCCTGTTCCCGGGCAGCTGGGACATGATGCTGGCCGCTTCTGGGAGGCAATCCCACGGGCCGGATCCGGCCCGCAGGGCGTAGTTTGCCCAGTCCTGCTTGGAAGGATTAGATTTTAATCGGTAAATGTCAATTTCACCGTACGTGCACAAACCAAAAAAAATATATACATTTCCATCGATGATAATCAACATTTATAGAGAAGCAAAGTAAGAAAAATGCTGCTTGAGAATGCATTAAAGTTTGATTTAAGGGATATTTACTTTGTATATTTTGACATACGATGTTGTGATTTAACAGTGAATCTTAATGTCTACGGTTATTTAATAAGTGTCTGACCCACCCCGTCCCACTGTCTGGCATCCTTCCTCCATTATTTCCCACCACTGTGAAAATTTAAATAGATAACAATTGAAATAAGCTTAAAGATAAACATTGATATCCACTGAAATTATAAAAAAAGAAAAAAAAAATTCCGCCAACCCAAAATACAAGCAGTTGCCTGGCTCCCCTAGGTAAGTGACTGTACATTTATTTGTTTGTCAATCTTGCAGTCAAATAACTTTTTATTCTGTTCCGATATGCATGGAGTTCTGTGGCCGGTGCCAAGCAGAAATGAAAAAAGTCACAATCATATCAGGCTGCCGTCAGAACCACAGTGTCCAGAGGCAGTTGCTACAGCAGGCAAATAGCTCACCCATCCTTTGGAACTGTTAAGTGAATAGCCTTTGATGTCTGGGATGGCTTGTTGAACGTTGCAATCCATCGCCAGAAGCACTGAATTTCATTGCACTCAGAGGGATGTCAATGTTCCAAATAAAATGAGTTTTGTGGTCTCTGCTCAGCTCCCAATGGAGACTGTAATCTCATATACAGCACATTTTTGGCAAACCCTGCCTCACGTTCAAATGAATGAGCACTGACCTGAAATACTGCCTCTTCCCACTAGAGGCCTCAGACTGCGTGAACAATGACATGGGCATTTGCTGTTAGAAAGCATCTCTGCTCCTCAGAGCTGCCAAATAGTTGAGGTCTGATTAACTAGCATTTAAGAATCCTGTGTGGAGCAGAAAGCTACAGAAATAGTATTGCCACACCACCCCAGCATTACAGGATGAGCCTGCCAACCCCTCGTGGGAACGGAGGAATCACAAAACAATACGGACAGACCCAGCAATTACCAACGTACAACTGGATTCTTGGCATCTCACTAAAGGACTCGAGACAGATGAGAAGATCCTTAAAAAACAGCATCAACAAAAGGCTTCCACCATTTTTCTTAGCGCACAGGAAAGGAATGAGAATCATCGAGAAGAGAGAAGAAATGAGGTTACACAAAGTGAAACAAGCCAAGGTGAGAATCCAGGGTGGATAAAAATCAATGATTTAAAATAATTAAAAAAAAAAAAATCTGATTTTTTAAATTTAAAAATGGATTTTTTTGATAAAATGCTTTTCTTTTGAGGAAAAAAACCTATCTAAAGATAGCCTTAATTAAAATACATTATAGCTCAAAGATATCTCATCATAGAATAGAGATTATAAATTCTATAGTATGAGACAATATATTCATGTAATGTTTAAAACAAGTTTTGTAAATGAGTTCCAGTAGTTCATGGATTAGGGACCCAAACTTATGGGATTCCAGGGCTTTTGTATAGATTATTTAGGTTAATCTTTCTATCTACCCAATGGGACTCAGTGCTCAGTCTAGAAGATACCATCAGAGATGCTTAGTTTTGCAGTTCTCAAACTGTGGGATTTGTGTCTCCAGAGATAACATGCTTGTTAACAGCAAAAATGTTTTTAAATAAATAAATGAATATATAGACGTGAGAAATAACAGACCTCAACCCTATTGTCCCTCTGCAAATTTGTGTACACAGAGTCAATCCCTGACCTCTCTCTAAATGTGCAAAGTTTCAGAAAGTTCAATGAATAGAAGATTGTTGGGGGCGGAATAGATCTGGACAAGGAGAAGAAGTCTGGAGATAAATGTGAGAAGGGAGGGACAGGCAGTAGAAACAAAAGTGAAACTGTTTGAGCAGCATATTCCAGAAGTCTTGAGGTCTGAGTGTAGCCCTCATTGACTTGAGATCTTCCATACCATTCTCTCTCTAGAAGGGAAAACCTATAATGGCAGCAGGCCGTAAAAGAGACCCAGTTTGGAAATATTTTAATTACGTTCCTCTACCTGTGGGTAAGACAGGCATGCGTGCAAAATGCAGACAGTGCAACAAAGAAACGCAAGGCCTGGTTGCCAGAATGAAACAACATCATGAGAAGTCTTCCTTCTCAGGAGGAAGCTACGTTGAAGATTATCAAAGGAACATGTCTGAACATGCAGGATCTTCAAGTTGGTAAACTTTTTTATTTCATACTTCTTTCTTAAAGACAGCCTGTCTTCCTTCTGGACTATTCTTGAATTCTCATGTTTGAGCAAAAAATATAGTTGTTACTCTATGGCACTATCATTTTAGATGCAGTTGTGATAAAAAAAAATATAGCTGAAATAGGCAAATCTTCCTTTTACAATTTCACCTTTAAAGTAGTACTGAGTGTCAGTGAATGCAACGAGCAATACTAAATGAGCAGTATGGTAATAATAACTAAATAACTGCGTGGACTTATTTTGTTTAGGAAAATCCATCCTCAACATACAGGATTCTGAAGACTCTCCACCTTCAAGATCACCATCATTTTCTATAGTTTCAGAGTTATCTGCCAATGATAGTGTTTCAGTCACATCATGTATGTCACATAGCCACAGTAGCAAAAAGAAAAAAAAAATCTCCATCATCCAGAAACAACCATAGATAAGTTTGTGATAAGAACCAGCAGATTACAAAAAGTAGTAATTGATGAAAAATTGCCCGGTTTGTTTATGCAACAAACTCTCCTTTCCGTATGACTGAGAACCTACACTTCATAAACATGGTTCAGTCATTAAGACCAAGATACAGCCCACCCAACAGAGCAGATGTCACAGGCAAATTGCTCAATAAAGTGCATGAAAGAGAAATTGACCAGTGTGCAAAAGGTCTAGAGGGCGAAATTGTTAACCTGAGTCTTGATGGGTGGAGCAATGTCCACAATGATCCTATTGTAAGTGCTTGTGTGACAACAGAAGAAGGGAATGTCTTCCTTACAGAAACAATTGATACATCAGGAAATGCACACACAGCAGAATACTGACAAGAAGCAGCAGTAAAAGCTATAACAAACTATGAAAAAAATTCAAATGTGTAGTATGCAGCTTGGTCAAAGACAATTCTGCAAATGTATCCAAGATGAGAATTATTTAGAAGAAAGTCCCAAGCTAATAACATACGGTTGCAGTGCACATTTGATGCACCCCCTAGCCAAAGACTTCAGGGTTCCAGAAATAAAAGCTAATGTTGTTGAAATTGCAAAATACTTCCGTAACAGCCACTTTGCAGCAGCTGCTCTGAAAAAAGTGGGAGGAACCAAGCTAACTCTCCCACAAGACATGCGATGGAACTCAGTAGTGGACGGTTTTGAGCACTATATTAAGAACTGGCCTAATCTGATGACAATTCGTGAACAAAATCGTGAAAAAATAGATGGCACTGTCACAGCCAAAGTTCTTAACATTGGGCTTAAGAGAAATGTTGAACACATGCAGAGTACCCTGAAGCCTATTTCTGTAACCTTGAACAAAATGCAGAGAAATAGCTGTTTTATGGCTGATGCTGTTGAAAGTTGGAAGGAACTGAGTGAGCTCTTAAAAAGAGAAATATGCAATGACAGAGTTAAATTACAAGCATTAAAAAACCAAAAGGGACAAGCACTATCTCCAGCTCATTTTCTTGCAAATATTCTCAATACTCGATACCAGGGTCAAATCTTAACTGCTGAAGAAGAGGAGTTGGCTATGACATGGACATCCAGCAATCATCCCTCCATAATGCCAACTATAATAAACTTCAGAGCTAAGGGTGAACCATTCAAGAAATATATGTTTGCTGACGATGTTTTAAAGTCACACTAGTGAACTGGTGGAAGTCACTTAAGCACTTGGATTCAAAGACTGTTGAAGTGATCATCTCACTTTTAACAGCAGTAGCTTCTTCTGCCAGTGTAGAAAGAATATTTTCTTCCTTTGGACTAATTCATTCCAAATTGAGAAATTGTTTGGGACCTGAAAAAGCAGGAAAGCTTGTTTTTCTTTTCCAGATTATGAACAAACGGGAAAATGAAGGTGAAGATGACTGAGTTAGCTGCAGAAGCCAATATTTTAAGTTTCTCATGTTGACCTGGCTGACACAGTTGATTTAATTTTCGTTCTTGTTTTTTTAAATATTTCATTTAACTATTTTAGTTAAAAACAATTTTAACAAAAACAAACCTGATTTTAAAAAACTTGGAATGTTTAACTACATTCAAAAATTCAAATGTTTGTTTTGTTAAAATATTATATGTTTGCTGTTGAAGAAAAAATCCAGAATACATAACGTTGTTGTTTTAGTTAAATAAAATAATTTAAATGTCTGTCTGGACAGAGGTTTATAAGTGGAGCAGTTACAGGTTCATGTCCAATATGAAAGGGTAGAATATGTTTAGGGAGGTTTTGTGGGAAACTAATTGGAAATTTGATCAAGGTGTTGCATTGCAAAAATTGTTACATTTTTCTAATGTCATGGTTCAAATTTTGGGAAGTGCTTTAAGATCTGAAGTGTCAGAAAGTGAACAATTATCAAAATCATCCCACCGGCAAGTACTGCAAAAGCAGGTAAGAAAAAGAGTAATGTTGGCTACATGTGAGGGACGGGTATCAGAGGGGTAGCCGTGTTAGTCTGGATCTGTAAAAAGCAACAGAGTCCTATGGCACCTTAAAGACTAACAGATGTATTGAAGCATAAGCTTTCGTGGGTGAATACTGCATCATGTCTGGAAACACAGTCGCTTGATAATGATTCCCCATTTAAAATTACATGTTGAGACCCATCAGTTAGCCAGTTTTTAATCCATTTAATGTGCACCATGTTAATTTTATATCATTCCATTTTTTTAAATCAAAATGTCATGTGGTATGAAGTTAAGCTCCTTAAAGAAGTCTAAGTATATTACCTCAACACTATTAACTTTATCAATCACACTCAATCTCATAAAAAAAAGTTAATTGGGCTCTTTGAACACCCAAACAATCACTTCAGTTGCTTTAAAACACACTTGTATCAACTTTCTACCAGTTGTGTTGATTTCCTTCAAGCAATGTTTTCCCAGTCTCTTTGCAAGCCCAGCCCAACCCCTTTCCACCGCAGCTTTGGAGAGGGTCAGCCTGCTTTTTCAGAAAAGGAACACTATTTAAGCCGTATCTGAACTTCAAGCCTTGAAATCGCCCAAATGAGTGACTAGTCTTTAAATATTCGTTGTTTCCTTATTAACAAACATAAAGGAAACTGGAGTGCAGCCTCAGGTGGTGATAGGGTTTTGATTTTGTTTTAAATTGGTGTGTGTGTGTGTGTGTGTGTTCTTTTTGAGCAAAGATAAAGAGAAAATCAGTCTCCAAATACTGCAGTGATTGGTGCTATCTAAACAGCACAGGAAGCGATTATTTCTATCACTTGTCTATTTCTAAGCTTGATGCTGTAAAACATAACGAACCAAGACTAATTTCTGGCAAAAGGGCAGGTTTTAAGGTTTGTTAAATAATCCACAGAATGTGTAAAAAGCCAGGGAAAAGCTGGAGGAGAAGGCCAAAGCGTTAAAACTTCAGGTTTGCAACAGATTCCTTGGAAGCACACCTTCAAGCTTAGCAGGGTCTGTTTGGCAGATGATGTTTCCAAGGTAGATACACTGACATAAGCCCCAAAACCACACAGTGGAGCTGAATGGTTTCAACTCCTGATTTACACCAGTGAAGTTCAGAGTGTGTCTTGTGGCGTCATTAGTCGTGCAGTTTCTCTTTCACATGGGCGGCAAGCACTGAACCCCATCGTCGGCATCATGGGGATGAAACAGAACCAGACGACTCGCGAGCTGATGAAGGCTAGGGTGATTTACCAACTGCAGCATTTCCCTCTTGTTTGAAGATCCTTGGCAAAAGGGCAGCAGCTAGAGAAGGAGAGGCCTTACAAGCAATTTCCCTGTTCCCAGCCATGCTGAAACACAACCTTATGTTGAGAACAACGTGATTAGGTTTAGGAGAAGGGGTGAATTGCATTTGCATGCATACCTAAAAATAACATTAAGGCAAAGGAAAGGATAAGAGCAACCATCCTTCAGGGAAATGAGTTATGTGTCTACAAGCATTGAGTAGGAATCCCACTCCCCTCTTCCACTCTTCAACGCTGCACAGTTGGGTAGGAGCACTACAGGTGCCCACTTTCCCATAAAACATTTGATTCTAGCCACTGCTGGGGCGGGAGTCATGCTCTGATTCAGGTCAACGCCTCATGGTCCCTGGTGCCCATCCAAGCCCTGATGGGCATGCCCCAAAGACAGCTTAGGCTCACAATCATGGTTACAGCTTTCGGGTAACAGCAGCGAGTCCACTGGCAAATTTCTTCACTGCAAGAAGGAGAAGGGCAAAAATAAAAGCTACACAATAGAGAAATCGGCTCCAACAGGAAGAGCGCTGGACAGTCCCCAATCTACATCATTTCCTAAATGAAGGCTAATCAGCAAAATTCCAACAGTTGTGCTTTGCCGCCTATTTTCTGGACTCTGAATTCCAGACATTTTTCGGCATCACTGTAACCTGCATTAAAAATAAAATCCTTGCAAGCGAGGACCGGCTTTCGGCAGTGGAAGATCTAATTGAATGCAACTGTAACTCACGTTTTCCTGCCATTCATAAGCTGAGTGAACTTCCATCAGCAGTTCCTCTGATTGAATTACAATGTGGTGTGGAATCAGGAAACACAAGTTTTCTACTAGGCGACGAAGAGATTGTAATGGAGAGCTCGGCACATCCCTCCTGACGGTGCACACTTGCGTTTAATGCTATGCCATAATCAGGGAAAGAAAGGGTATTTGTACAGCAGGAAATCCGGGAGAATTAGTGGCCTGGAAGAGCTGCCAGAAAATGATGAAAACAGAGGTGAAGGATGCTTGGAATGCATCAGGACAGAGCAGTCCAAGCTCATTGTAAAAATGGTTCCTTTATATATTAAAAAAAAAAAGTTTTATTTCCAGTTAGCTGTGAAAAATAAGAATGTGCCAGGTTCCCTACAGAGCTTTTCTCAGTATTACAGCTCATCCAGAATTGTTCACGTTATTCATTCCATAAGGGCCTTCCAACATTCTTGCCTCAGCTACTGCTGGCTGATGCCCCCATCTTAATGCTTAACGTACAGTATATCACCGTTATTAAGCCCCTTAGTTTAGTCATGGTTTGTATTACAATGAGAACTGGGCCCCATCATGTTGGTGCTGTACGGAGTACAGAGACTCTTTGCCCTAATTTGGGATGTAAATAGACACGACAAAGGGTGGGAGAAAGGAAATGTCTGTTCCACAGAAGGGGGGGGGGAAACGGTCCTGGGAGATTAAATTATTTGTCCAGGGTCAACAAAAAGCCTGTTGTAGTGCTAGGACCTGAACCCTGATCTCCAGAATCCCTGTCCATTGCCTTAACCACAAGACTCTCCTTCCTCCTCTCTGACCCCTCTGACAGCGAGCTTCGGTCCCTTTCCATAGGGGCAGGCATCAGTGGCATCCCTCTTTGGGATGACACTAAGGGTCTGTCTACACTTAAAGACTCGCAGCTGGCCTGTGCCAGCTGACTCAGGATTGCGGGACTCAGGCTGTTTAATTGTGGTGCAGAGCCTGGGCTCCGGGACCCTTCAAGGGGAGAGGGTTCCACGGCTTGGGCTCCAGCCTGAGCCCAACATCTTCACCCCAATTCAACAGCCCCTTTGCCCGAACCCTGCTGGCATGGGCCAGCCACTGGTGGTTCACTGCAGTGTAGGTAAACCCTAAGGGTTGTTCTTGAGTTCTTCACACACCTCTCTCTGTTCTTTAGAGAGGGCAGCTACTACATGCCACGTGATCTTTGCCAGAATACAGGTTAAAAGAAAATGCAGGTGCATGTGCTTATGCCGTTCTCCAAGCCATGTTTCCCAACAGAGCCCTTCCCTCATGACACTAGTCTGGCCAAGCCCACCCAGCTTTCACATCACTTAGCCACCTTTGCACACTGGAGATGAAAATGGGAGGACTCAGCTTGGAGCTCTTGCAGCCCAGGCTAAAATACACCCCAGCCCCCAATCACTGAAACTTAAACTGATCTGCGCCTATCCCCCAACCAATGCCTCCACGGACAAAACTTTTCAGGGCACAGAAACAAAGCAAGATATTTTACAAATCAAACCACATGGAGCACGGTACAGTGAGGATGGCGAAGTGGCTCGGGCTGCGCTGAAGGGCAGAGGAAATGCCTTCTCACTGACCTCAGCTTGTTTTAACCCAAAAGAGCGTAGCTCATGGCGAGCTCAACTGCAGTGGATGCCGCCACTCTTTGGATAACAGGGTAAGAACATGTTGCAAAGTGGGCTCTCAAACAAAGACGACTCCACAGGAACCATAAGACTCTACAGGCTCCAGTATAAGTTAGAAAGGAGAAGACCCATCAGGCCATCCTGGGTCTGTTCTTCCATCAGTTCAAAATTTTGAGCAAAGTCTTCCTCACAATCAGTGCACACACGCGCATGAGTGAGAGGGGGATGGCCGAGGCAGAAATAAAGCAAGAGACATGGCCTTGTGGTCTCAGCACATGACAGGGATCCAGGAACGCCAGAGTTCTTAATGCTGACTCTTAGCACAGACTTCTGTGAAAATACAAGGTTCTCAAGCTCCTTGTCTGAGTTCCCCCCCCGTGAAATGGGGATGATACGCCTTTACTCCACCGGCAGAGGGAGGGATGTGGGGGCGGGGGGGGATAGCAAGGATGTCATCAGGAAAGGTTCATGTTCACAGATGAATATGCAAATTAGATATGCTAGATTTTAATTAACGTAAGATAAACAGCAACAAAAAGAGAAAAGGAAGAAGCCCCCGTTGGAACATTTTGTATAATGCTGATGGATTTTGGAGAAGGATGCTACACACAACTTCAGAGCAGAGTTGCAATAAAAATAAACTTTAAAAAAAATTCCCACAATAAAGTCAACATTTTATGGTGGAAAACAACCAGGCCAGACCATTACAGTAGCTCAATTTCTGTGTCCTTTAAACTGGACTATAGCCAATAGACTGAAATAAATGGGGGGTTGGGGGGGAAGAAGTCGAGACTGTTTTGTTTATTATTAGTGTTGACCCTGCCAGGAAGCCAATGCCTCGATGGTTCTACAGAAGAGACTCAAAACAGCCCCTGCCTCTCCAAGTCTTTGGTTCTATGGGCAAACCAAGGCCTTGGAAATGCTGCTCTTAAAGCTGCTCCAAACCTATTGATCTGAAAAAGAAACCACAAACTTGCAAGGAACTGTGCAGTTAAATGATACATAACCCACAGGACTTTCACCACCACAAAGTAGCCTGCCCTTTAAGCCACATGAATGTGCTGTGGTTTTTCTGTCCACTAGAAATATTTTTGGTAGTCGGGTTTTCCTAGCTTTTCGGTGGATTGAACTCTCCAGGGGACGGGTGGTTCATTGAAATACACTGGGGCTTCCCCACATCTGAGCACCATGGGAATTTCAGGCCCCAGCCACGTTAGCGCTGTGGAGAGCAGAAGCATGGCCCAAAGGCAATCGAATTATATAACCATCCTCTTGCAAGGCCAGCTCACCTCCCTCGCAGCATGAAATGTTCTCCTCCCACACAAGTTTAAGGGAGTTGATTTACAGCCTTCTGGATCAGGAAGCAAAAGCCTGGATTGCCATAGTTATTACTGGGAGGGTGGGGAAAACTAGTCTGTGAAGTTTTACAGACTGTAGATCTATGCAGAAACCTTGGGTGACTTCATGCCATAAATATGCCCTGCTCCAGCTATCCAGCTCACTAAAGAGGTGTGGTCCTAGTACAAGTCTGGGAACCAGGACTCCAGATTTCTAAACAGAGCTCTGACACAGACTTCACTTCCAACCCTGGGCAAGTCACTTCACCTCCCTGCCTCAGTTTCCCATCTGTAAAGTGGGAAATAAAACAAAGGCCTGGTCTCTCAGTGGAAAAGGTGCTTAATTTAAATGTGTATTTAAACTGGTACAAACTCTTATATGGACACACTTATTTCGGTTTAGCTTAAACTTACTCTCAATAGACTAACTGAAAAAAGCCACTCTGAAAGCAAGCTAAGAATGCCCTCAGTGGGGCTAGTGCCAGTTTATCATCAGTTAAATTCACACTTGAGAAAGTTGCACCAGCTTAACCTAATGTAGGCAAGCCCCAATTTACCCAACAGAATTGTTGTGAGGATAAATTAATTAACATCTGTAAAGTGCTTTGAAGTGCTATGCAAATACTGAACCCCTTTGCAGTCATGATCATATTTCAGTTGAACAATTAAATGCTGCCACCATCAAATTCCATCTGCTGGCACTTTTTGTCACTACTCTTGCATGGCAGGGAAGTGTTGCTGGTGGTGATAAGCAGCTGCAAGGGCAGGGTGTGGCCCTATTTATTTTTTTAAGAAGGCCAAAGATGACATCATCCTTAGTCAGGATCAGCTTGGGGGAGCACAGGGTGGGAGAAGAGAAGAGAAACACAATCAGGTCTATACCCTGCCATCCTAGTGTCAGTATCTTGATTTGCCTTCTTTTGGCCTTTATCATCATCATCTGTATTGCATGAGCACCCAGGAGCCCCAGTCACAGTCTAGAGCCCCAGTGTGCAGGTGCTGTACAAACACAGAACAAAAAGACAGCCCCTGCCCCCAAAAACATGCTGGTATGGCCTTCATGACGCAGTTTACATGGGATGTGGGCTCCCCTGTTTCCACCCCAAGTGGCTCTTTGCTTTTCTTGTCCTCTCAACGCTGGTGATGGTCAGGGTTGTGTGAGGGAGCGAGACTCCAGGCACCAAAGAGGAGCAGAACTGCCTTTGAGCTGGATGGCTGGGACACGTGGGGGAAGGCTGTCCCAATGGGGTACTGATGGCGAATGGAAGCATGAGGAAAGTCCGCAAATCTATTATATGATACTACAGTGGAGACTGGAGAAATTACTTCATTTCCCTCCCCTGAAATCTTGAGCCAAGTTCATCCCTGATGTAACTCCGCTGACTGCAGTGGAATTACATCACAGATTAACTTGGTACCATCTGTCCAGCTGCCCAAACCGTTGTAAAAGGCAACCTACCGTACACCTCTCCTAAAAAAGGAGAACAAAGAGTGAGGGGTTGATTAGATGAACAACACTCTGCATCATGTTCCTCTGCAGAGCTGGCTGCATTTCAGTGCCAGGAGAAGCAATCCCGAGAGACCATATCCATATACCAAATCAGTGATCTCTATGGGTACACAAGAGTCCCCACCTCCAACACCAAAGAATTCAGCCAAGTTGCAGCTCATTCAGCCAGCTGCCAACCTGCTTAATTTTAGCACACCTGGCTGAGCAGAAAGTTCCTGGTTCAAACCCCAGCAGAAGCAGCATGCGAGTCACAGGCAAGGATGAGTCCTGCTGGAGGGGCTGGGAGGTGTCTACTCCCCACACTTGTAACTGACAGAAGCAGTTGGCACTAGGGGTGGAACTAGCTGCAGCAAACAGTCTTGTAAGCAAAAGGGGGAAAATGTGAAGCAAAGAGACTGGTAACGAGAAAGATTAACTGGCTGCTAAGAGCCAGCCAGACATCACTGCACTGCAAGATCTAACAGGAGGCTGCCAAATACAGCAGGCATCAGTCACAGAGAGACCCAGGACTATATTAGGCTCTACACAAATCACTGTCAGTCAGGTCCTCACATGAGCGCTTTAGGGGGTGGGGAAGATCATTACCCTCCAAACCTGCCATTCCTGCAGATTAGAGAAAATGCTCTGTCCAGCTCTGGTTCTGCCCAAGCCCGCTTCCAGAAGCAACTTGTTTATATGGAGTCTGCTTGGAGGCGACTAGGAGCAGATGCTCCTGTGCTTTGGATTCAGTGGCACAGGAGCATGGTATAGCTGCAGTATTGTGGGTCCCTCTGCACAGAGCACGACCCAGTCCCACGGAAAGTTTCTATATACACTTTCCTAGTTTCTTTTTAAGAAGAGGAAGGAGACTCTGGAGCATTTGGCATGTGCAGCTTAGAGGTCTCTCTTTCTGCATCTGTAGAGGGAATGTGCTTGTGGAACTACAAGATGCTCCCATCTATTTCTACAGCTAAACTGTTTGCTGCCCTTGTTCGTAAACTGCTGTAGTGAGCCAGAGGAGAGACATTTCCTTAATGTCTCCTAGAAATGCACAAACATTTAAAGCTATTTTATATGTTGGTAACCGAGGGTCTCATTTAAAGTATTTGGATACAAAGTGTCTTTAAAATTAGGGAAACTGCAGAAGTGTCTTATTTTAAGAGTAAACATAACACAGTAACATCAGTTGAGAACACCACATGAGACGGGTCACAGATCAGACCAGTGGCCCATCCCGTGTGACAGATGCCAGCCCCAGATGATTCAGAGGAAGATAAGAATCCCTGCAATAGTCAGTTATGGAACACCACACCCAGATGGGAAGTTTCTTCCTAAATCCTGTCCAACAATGGTTGACTGATGTCCTGAAGCAGGACGATTTACAACCGTAAAGAGACATTTTTACCATACTGAACTACTTGATAATAATGTAAGTGCTGACTCCTTGAAATCTCCTACAACTACGGTTTTGAGATCGTCTCAGTTCAAGTTTCTTTTAAGGTATCGAGCTCATTCATTTGGAGAAAATTACTTTTCTTGCTCCTGTCTTATTTCTTGGTCTAGACTTTAAGTCGCTGACCTGAGACTCAGAAGATCTGGTTCTATTCCCATCTCTGTCACAGATGCACTACTACACCTTGGACAACTCCCTTCACCATTGTGCCTCAGTTTACCCAAGTACAGAAAGGATAACAATGCTTTCCCCATTTCTCACTGATGTTAAGAGACTTAATTCAGTAATGCTGGCAAAGCCCTTTGCAAGCCTCTGATGGCAAGTGCTGTAGAAGTATTATTTACTACTGTACTTTCCTGGCTGCCTTCCTACATCGTCCTTGGAACAGATGGAGTATGAGCAGCACAAATACCAAAGCTTGGGTTGCAATCATTCACACATGCCTAATACTCCATTAAGTAGCAGCCGCTTCACTTAGGAAGGAAAAATCCGCTGACTGTGATCAAGGTGTTGCAAAAAAGAATAAGAGGGAACCTCCTTAGTAGAGTTACCTGGCAGCTGCTATGCAAAAACATTCCTTTAGACACAACTTACATGGATGGAACCCTGCTGCTTGCAGTTGTAAAGATGTGGGGTGATGCAGGAAATAAGTGAATGATTTTCCTCCCTATGCCAGAGGAGGCAATCTTATCATCCCTGAAGCAGACAAAAAAGCTCTTGAATAGCTGGGGTAGAAGATCTGTCACCCTTGTGAGAATAAACGAACAGTTTCTAAACACACCTCGCAGAGGAATCGTGATCTAGCAAATGGAACCTAAAAGTGGGATCAGGCCGTCTAATGCTACACTACACAATTTGGCCCCATCAAACCCAACCTATAATACTTTCCCACCTTTAACCTCAAAGTGCTTCGTAATGGTGGGTGAGTTTGCCCATTCTGCAGCCGAGGTACAGAAACCGAAGGCACAGAGGAGGAATGCAACTTGCTCGAGGTCACCCAGCAAGTCAATGGCATATTCAGGACTTTATGCAGGAAAGCTGCACCGGTGATACCCAGGTAGTAAACCCACTGTATTTATACCGGTATCATTTCCCAAGTGGACACTCATTCTGCAATAAGAGTGGCTTTTTGGGGGAAGGGGGCTTTGTTTAAACTGCTTCCAAAGCAACCATAACCTAAACCGGAAAAAGGCACACTTTACACCGGACCAGATATGCAGCCTACCCAGTCTATACTCTCCTTCTGCTCCCTGCAGACAATCCTACACCTTTGTACTCCCACAGAGATGGCCTGTCACACAGGCAACTTCCAAGATCTTCCTCCACACGTCATAACATTGCAGGTATAAATATGTTAATTAATACACCCAGACACAGGGACAAGTCAGCAAAGTCAGCTTGGCCTCGGACCAGCATCTTCTTCAGCAGATGCTCATGAGACAAGTAACTGAGCCCATCCAAGCCAGAACGCACCCTCAAGCTCTTACACAGAGGATCATGAGTTGGGGCCCCACCTTTGGGGAACAAACCACCCATTCCATTTACACACATGCATCAGTTGAGGTCCTCGCCACGGTGTATGCAACAATCCATTCATTCCCAGGAAGAGGTGGAACGAGGCATTGTAGCAGCCTTGCATTCCTATACAAACAGTGCCAATGACTTACTGACCCATATGGTAGCTCATTTCATGAGGTGTAGGGTGCCCTCTACTGGTGACTAGCTAAGTGTCACATCAGGAATCGCTAAGGCCACTGTTTAATTTGTGTTTCCAGAACTGTCCTTTCACACGTAGGGAACCCAATAGGAGCAAACATACATTATACACAGACCAACTTATGTACACTTAATCATTCATTGTGCTATAAATACCAGTAGGGGTGAACCTCATGGAGTGGGGTCCAGTGAATCCATCATTTGGGAGTTGGCAGAACTAGTTCACGTTAGCTAACATTTGTCCTGTAATTTAACCCTTTTAGTTAAGGCAGATTAGTTTAAAAATATTTGTAGGCAAAAGGAAGCCTGTGATGTCTATAAGAGTAAATTAGCTCTTTGTATTACAGTATCCCCAGTTCAGAACAGGGCCCCATTCTTGGTACTGTACAAACACATCAGTGAGACATCCCTGCCACAGAGATCTCAATCTGAACAGACAATGTGCAGGAGAAAGGAATCATTGTCTCCATTTTACTGATAGGGATCTGACACACGCAGAAATTAAGTGGCTTGCTACAGGTCACATGTAGCAGAGCCAGGAACGAACAGAGATCTCAATCCCCAGTCAAGTGCCTTATCTATAAATACCTTCAAAGATAACTTGAAACACATGGGCGTTGAAAGATTCTCTCCCCCTAAAATATTAGAATCGCCTCCTCACTTTTGTCCTTTTTCCAGTCTCTAAACAGTTGTGTTTAACTCTGGCCTCTTTATTCATTCCTTTCCTGGCCTCTAGGAAGAGAGTTCAGGTTTAATTCGGGATTAGCTAATTCGTGTTAGCTGAGCCTGAGCTAAACGTGACCTTTTTCCCAGTCAAGACAAAACCTGAAGCATAAAACGAACCTCAGCAACGCATGAGTTGGAATTCTGAACCCACAGTGTTCGAGCTGGTTTGAAGCAGGCCAGACTGGCTTGCTAACGCATCCAACAGACTGAATGTACAGAACAGTCATGAGCCCACCCCTGCAGTGAGCTCAGAAATCTTTCAAAGCTAAACATAAGACTCATTTCTTCCACTTAGTTTCCCCCTCAAATAAGTTCTAAACACACACACTCCTGACTCACACCAGTCTACAACAGCCAAGCTAATCAAGCTGTTCCTCCTACAAGTTAGAAAGAAAAAGATACAAATAATATTTCCAAATATCTGGGAGGCACCCCGATACGGTGACCCTAGGTACCTAGATAGATCAATCAGATTAAAGGGGGGAAAAACAGGGGAGAATTTAATACCCTATCATCTCTTCTCAGTCACCTTTGGGGTAATTTGTCCTAGGAGGAGGATACTGCTTCCACTTCAGTGGCATTCCTCCAGCCCTGCATCCCCTGTCACTGACTAAGGGTTTGACTGTCACTGGGGAAGCACTCTATTTCAAGGCTTCTCCCATCTCTTCATGTGGCCTAATGAAAAATTCAACTAGAGAGAATGCTCATTCCTCCTGGGAAAACATACATAGTCCTTTTGTGGCTCTTGGCCTTTGACCTGCACATCTGCATTCTCATCATTAAATAATTACAGATGAGGCAGACCCGCTCATGGTTTTGAATGGCAAAACTTCAGTTCAGTACTACCGTTCAATTACCCTATTCTCAGGCAGGTTTGGATAGAGCATTCTGGTCTGGGTCTTGCGCCAGCAGGAACTACAGAAACACACATGGAACAGAGTCATTCTAAGAGGAAACTACTCTGCACTTCTGCAATACTTTCCCGTCCAGAGATCTCAAACCACTAGTGAACTAAGATCAATATATTTTTATGCACCTCACCAAATTGTTATTGTATAGAAAGGTGCACATAGGTTACAGAAACACTGTTAATCATATATATCATTTTAAGGGGTCTCAATCCTAGGTTCCTAATACCTTAGATTAGCAAACACTGGCTTTTATATCCTATTCGCCCCCATCCTTCATCGATACATTCACTTAATTTGCCCTCTCGTCAGGCAGGAACTCTGTCAGATATCTGTAAATGACTTAGCACATTTCTAGCACTGCATGCTAACTAATTAACACTGAACAGTTTGTACATTTAATCTACATGTCACTCACCTTGGACAATTAACCATTGCAGCCCTGGGCTACTGCTGAGAACCTGACCGTTTGAACTGCAAGCAGCTGGAGAATGATAAAGATGAGCCTTTTCCCATGCAGTCAAAAAACCTATGGAAATACTCCTATGGCTCTTAGGCAGACATAGCACAGCTTTGGAGGCCATGTGGTTCACTGGTGAGAACAAGGGATTGGGAGTCACGGTTCTACACCCCAGTCTGCCACTTATTTGCTGTGTGGCTTTGGGCAGCTTGCACCATTTCACATCAAATTCCCTCTGTAGCTTAGTTTTAGTGCCTAGAAGAGAGAGACTATTTATCCTCACAATCTAAGAATGTCAAAGCACTTTCTAAGGAGTGCTGCGTACAGTGCTAAGTACTAGGACTCTCCTTGGAGTGCTTTCCATTCCCCTACTGCAGCCATTTAGATGGACGAGCGGGTTTTCTTTCCTTTGAGCTGCCCCATCGATCTGAACGTGCAGTCACCATCACACACGCTCCCTCTGAGCCACACTCGGTTTATGTGCCCGTCTGAGACGCGCCGTGGTGCTCTCTGAAGAGAGCGCCCAGGCACAGCACACTGCACTGTATTTAATTAAGCCTGATGATGGAGATTAGCAGTAGTATTATAGTAGCATTACAGACCTTCCAACTGGATCAGGGCCCTCTTGTGCCGGGGGCTGTGCACATACACACTGTAAGCGTTTGGGGGCAGGGGCTGTCTCCTGGGCAGATGCGGGCACAGAGAAGGGAAGTGGCTTCCCCAAGGTCAGTGTCAGAGCCAGGAACAGAACCCAGGTCTCCCAAGTCCCAGGCCTGTGCTCGAGTCACAAGGTCACACTGTACTGTTACAGCTTGCTAAGAGCCAGATAGATCACCACCACCTGGGTAAGCAGGCATCTCCCCGTATGCTAGATCAGAAGCTCAAGTCAGTCTTTGGGACTGAGGAAGAAACCTGCCAATTCACCCTGCCATGTCAGTACAGGAGGAATATAGCACAGCAGGCATGAAACGTTAACGGCTGCATAAGTGACACTTTGGATCCATTTATTTTGGGAAACACCTGCCCATCAGACAGGGTAATTTATCCACTATCCTTGGGCAGGAGGGGGGAGGGAAGCAATTTCCACTTCCACTGACAAGACTTTATGAGTTAATTACTAAAGGTAACTAATGCGCATTAGCTGTAAAAATAATTGTACCTAAATAATGGAAGTTATTGGATGCCAATGTATATCAGGGATCTACACTTCACCATCATTATTGTTCAGGGCTTAAGCAGGATGTGCTGCTTTCCCCCAGACTTGTTTCTTTTCTTCCCCTTCTTGTGGTGCCAGCTGTGATTGGTTATCACCTCAGCTCTCTTATCTTAAGTGGCCCTTGCAAAAATCTGATTGGATTCGTGGACCCGAAGCCCCATCCCCTACTTCTACCACAGGGTGAAAAGTGAGAGGTGTCCTTCCCCTGGAGTGAAGTGCTGTTAGTCCTGTTGAGCTAGCGAGGTCCTGGAATGGATGCTGAGTGTTTTGCAAGGCAGGAAAAATATTAACCACACAGTCCCAACAGCAACCCAGACCAGTGGAACTTTCTCTTCACTATACAAGTATTCAAAGATCAGCTGAGCTTTGGTGGGTCAGATTGGAAACTCTTATGGATGTGTAGATGCTTCAGTTTCCACTGCTCAGCTACTACATTGACTGCATGACCAGTTAACGTCTGCCTGCCACTTCCTGACTTGGGTGATTAGGAACATCAGCCAATGGCATTTGCTGTTGCTAGTGACCTATTTTGAATTAGCAGCAGATTGTGAGATGGGAAAATAGGAGCAGTTTTCCAAAGCTGCCTTCCTGTAGCTATTTGAACAGCTGAGGGAGACCGAAGCCTGAGCAATAGTTAAGTCAAGCACATTCTGAATGAGCAGAGTCCTCACCCTGCTTTCAACAAGCCCACAAATGCCACCTTAGTGTCCAAAACTGATCACCTTTTCCTTTAATCTGAAAAAAAGAGCTTAGCCTGAGGTTTCCACCTTGCAAGATCTCCTGTGTCCTGCCCTGGAGACTCTCCACCTGTCTTCTGAGTTGGAGCCGATGAGGCCCAACTGATCAGTCTCTCAGGAGGAGTCAGTAAAACATCCCTGCATTTTCACACAGGGTCCCAGGACCCAACACATCACCAACATGACCAAATAATTCTTCAGATGTTGCACCATCTGGTTGCCTTTATAAAGTATTTTTAGTTCAACTAATACTAATAGTTGCTAACTGACATTAGGGCAAACTAAAAAGAACAAAACAAAACAAAAACAAAAATACCCCACAACACTTCCCCCATCCCAGAGAGGCTTAGAGGAACATGAAACACTAAATGTACACTCCTCCCAGTTCACATTAAAACCACATTGGCCCCTTGTCCAATATTCAGTTTCATGTACCAAACAGGGCAGCAATTGCCATCCTCAGTTCTCACCGGGGAGAATTCTTTAATGCTTTATTCTAGTGATTCTAGGCAGAATTATTTCACATTCACATTGCAGTAGTGCCTAGTGTTGTCCCCCTTAGAGACACATTGTGTTGAGTGACCGCTATCCACTACAGCACTCACCAGCATTCATTTGAATTCACAAGTGTTCATTTTTACCATGGTTGTATCCTTTCATTGCTATTCTCAGACATTTCCATCAACAGGTTTTTGTCTGCACATGCCCTGGGGGAATGGCTGTTCTTCACACAAACCCTGGGGTTAATGTACAGACAAGGGTATTTGTCCACCAACAACAGAATTTGCTATTTTTAAAGCATTTCAACCATGCAATCAGGGAGCAGGAACACTTCAGTGTGACTTAGGTCAGCTCTCAAATTCTTCCATGCCAGAATTCACCCAAGATCAACATCCCATCTAGCCAGGACTTAGATGGAATGCCTTCCTACCACCTCCATTTACTCACACAGGAAGGACTGGATGCTTGCGACTCTGACACTTGTTTGCATCCCATCTTAGACGATAAATCACATGCCGCAAAGAGCCAGAAGTAACCAGTCCAGACACCCCATGCAATTACATTTATTCACATATACTAGTCAGCATTTGCCAATAATGAATCAATTTGCAGAAATGAGGATCAGCACATGAACAGAAAGAGCGTTACATTTATCAGGTATCTTTATCTGCAGCCAATAATTCAAACTCTCTAGTTCTGGCATCACAGTATGTTCCATGAGACAAGGTGAAATTACTTTCCACTACAGAATACACAATATGATCCCAGAATAAAAGGTAGAGAATGAAGATTCACTTGTGGGAGGCTGACAGCAAGTGCCATTCAGTTTGCTTTAAAGTGCACATCAGTCAACACTGAAGATTGCCCAAGTGCCATGCAGGATTTGGCAGATACAATTTTACACCATGCACATAAAATCATCCAAGCTACAGGTGACTGGTTTCAGAGTCAGGAAAAATAAGAAGCATTCCAGCTTCTCTACAGAAATCCTTCTATTGGATTGCCATCAGTTTTAAAGGGCCACTCTCCTTTGTAATCTGCCTATATTCCAGTTGTTTCCCCACACAAGATTACCACTCTGCCCACCCATTACTTTGTATAAATTCCATTGCTCCAGCAGTACTGCTGCATCCCAGAAAGCTCTGCCCATCGTCAAGACGCAAAGTCCCTTTCACACTCTGTGACCTTTAACCCAGGACTGCAGCCAAAAGCAGCAGTGGAAACCTGGCTACATCCTCCCAGACATTTCCGAATGCCTGCTCATGCTAGGAATCCTCAGGTACTAAATTAAATGGGGTGGGAAGAGGCAGCTTACACTATTGTGTCACAGCAAACAGACGATTTAGAACACTGTCAAAGTGCCGACCATTATATCTCTCCCCCCGATCCCTCAGAAGCCTTGATGCTGATTAATGTTCCTGTTTCTTGTGAGATATTCCCAACCCACTCTCTCTCTCACACACACACACACACACACACACACACACACACACACACACACACCAGCGCAGGGCTGCTCATGAGCGTTGGTCAACTGGCAGCGATTTTTTTTTTATATAAAGAAAATTTGCTTTAATATTTGTTCTTTTTAAAGACACATGGAACTTTGTAGCCTCTGCAAAGAGGTAAGGAGAGAAGGGAAGATACTGATCCTCTTACCATCAGTGGGGTCTCTTTGAAAGTCAGTTACAAATTAGCCCAACACATATGGCTGTCCTACATGCTGTTTACGGTTACCTGTTCTGGGGACACTTTGATTTCAGTTGGTCCAACGAGAGTCCTACAGAATCTAATAGCAACAAAAGCAATATTATTGGAACAAGTTTCTATAACTGCAGAAACCTAGGGCCCAGCGGAGTCTATGGAAAGATTCCTATTGATCCCAGTGAATTTTAAAATTGAGAATTTAAGAATTTAGAATGGGATTTTCAAAAATGCCTAACTAATTCAGGAGCACAAGGCCCACTGAAAGCTAATTAGATGATTTTGAAAATCCCACACTATAGAGTGCTACAAGTTCTCTCCCCCTCTGGTATTTACATGACCTCCATTACCATAGCATTGGAGCACTTCACAATCTTTAATGTATTTACCCTTTCAACACGCCAGTGAGGCAGGCAAGTGCTATTACCTCCATTGCACAGATGAGGAAACGGAGGCTCAGAGAGACTAAGTGACTTGCCCAAGGTCTGTGGTGAACAGAACTGAACCAGGTTCTCCAGAGCCCCAGACTAGTGCCCTAACTACTGGACCATCGTTCCTGTCAGGTTAGTATGGGAGTTCAATGATGACCTTACCATTCTATTAAATCCAAGAGGCTCTTTCCATAGGCATTACTCTAACTAGTTTGTGTGTCACTTTTGCAGTACTTCTATCTACCAGACAGGTACTGCTCAGCATCAAAACACTCGGTGTCAAAAGCCACGAGTGCGAGAGGCCCGAATTAAGAATGCTGCAGCAGCTTCTGCCTCTGTTTCCAGGCTCTTGTGCGATTATTGCTCAGCTATATTTTGACTTGGTTGCTTTCGGGTTTAATGCTAATAAGGGTGAATTTAATTGCATTCTTGCTATTCTCTCGAAACTCATAGGGGATGCGCATAACTTGTTGGCGGCGAAGAGTCTTTCTAGTGCAGTAACTGGCTCTTTCCATATAGGAAAAATCAAGAGGGAAAGAAGAGAGATGCTGTTTGGTATTGACAATGTACTCTCCACAGAGGAGTTCACATTACGCCGACAGGCATTGTACTAGATAAAGTCCTTGACAGTATTAATTTACATGCAAGCCTGCCAAGGACTAGATTTGGGAGCCCCTCCAGTGAATGAAGAGATTCCCCATGGTCACGGCAAAGTGGTATGTGCTGATTATTTCTCTTCCCATTCCCTGCTTTGATGAAACTGGATTTGCTTATGTTTGCTGCCAATTCCCATTCATTTACTGTTCCACCATCTGCTTCTGGTAATTTTTCCTGTGCCACACACTTGAGATTTTTATTACAAGATGTTTATTGCACCAATCTAAGGGTCCCCCCCCCAACTTTAGGGAGCACTGGTAGGGACAAAAGTCTCTACAAAAGCTACATTCCTTGGCCTGGCACCTCTTAGCTAATAAAAATTGCAGCAATACATCATAATACACTCACAAACATCAGTCATTAATGCATCATAGAATCATACAACTGGAAGGGACCTCAAGAGGTCTTCTAGTCCAAGTCCCCAGCACCGTGATATTTCATCAAGCTTCCAGCTCATGAAGCACTGTATATAACACCGATATTGATTTAGTTCTCAGTTTTAAAAACAACAGCCATTGGTCAGATCGCTGCCAACAGGGAATAACATTTACAGTGGGGACATGCAATACTGGCATCATCATCATCAATAGAGAGGAGACCCAAACCAGTATGTTTTATTTCTACAGTGCTCTTGACCGTAGCACCTGCAAGACAAGTTTCCAGTTCTTCTCCCATGTAATTTATACGCATGTGTGCGCACAAGTGCAATGGTGCCAAAACCTGTGGGTGCCAGGGGTGAGCTCCTCTGCTGGCTCAGACAGACTGGCGGAGAAGAAACATTAAAGGGGCTATAGGGAAAGGGCTACAGCTACACCGATCCAGTGGCCAGGAACCTCTGTATAGTGGTCAGAAAGGGTTCACAGTTCAAGCCAGAGGGTGGAATGACAGCAGCAGTGGGGCTGCATTGCAGGATATGTGGATTCCATCACCCATCCACCTCCACTTAGTTCCTTGCAATTCATTTCTATCTACCTACACAGACTTTCAGTGTGGCATGAACTGCCCCACACACTGCAGCAGGCCAGCTCTTGTAAGGGATGCAGCAGAGCTCAGGGTTTAAATCTAAACCACTCTCTCTCTCTCTCTTTTTTTTTATTTAATTAAAAGCTTTCCCACCATTCGTGACCCCATTGCCAAAAAAGCTAATTATGCAGAATTAGCCCACTGAGCCTCTACTCATCCGCTGGCAGGCTGAACACCGCGCTGCTCCCAGATGGTCAGATATAGAGGGGATACGCTCAGCAAGTGTTTAAAATCCACGTGGGTTCGGCTGGAACTCCAGCCAGATGGTAGGGTATACTGCAGTGTATTTATTGTACAGAGAAGATGGAAACACTCCAGCAAATGCAACCCTGTCCCCTTACAGAACCAGCGTGCTGTGATGACTAGGGTGCCTAGGTGCTATGGTAAAACACAGATAATACAAAGTTAGCCCATGTCACTGGGCAAAGGCCACAGCACCGGGCATCTTGATGGTGGCTTCCCTTCACCAGAAATAGAGGGGCAAGCCCTGGTGCCGCCAAAGGGAAACAAATGTTGCGATGGATTTCAGAAGCAGGGTTTTGACACAGTCTGCAAAAGAGAGCCAAATCATGTAGCAAATCTCTCGCTAGACTGAGTCACATCAGTACACAAATACACATAATAAAGAGGCCAGTTATACTCTTCCTCTGCTCCACTAAGTTTCATTTAAAAAAAAAAAAAAAAAAGGCCGAAGATTGGCAAAAATTGAGTTTTCTGCTCATTATGGATTATTATCATTACAGTTACAAACAGCTCCTAGCAAAGCGCCGAAGAAACTGGAACACATGTAGTTATGCAAGACTGTTGTTAATGTGAATATTAAAAATTTATTATTGACCCAATTAGATTGAGGCCTTTTTTTTTTAAAACCCCAATCACATGAGCAACTAAATTGCGGTTCATGGTCTCCAAAGGGTTAACAATGATGTGAACTAAGGGTAGAAAGACCTGGCACGCAGAATGCATCCTACTTTTCCTTGGCTGGGATAGAAGGATCTGCATTGGAAGGATGCATGTCATGTCCATTCTGGCCTGAGCTTGTCACACAGATACAGTCCAGTGACCCAGTTCACAAGAAATGTCTATGCCATAAAACTATGGACGTTATTGACTGAGCTGTGCTTAAAATGAAAAACTCACTACCAAACGCAAGCTGCCCAGTGTGGGGTTGTGTGAAGCCCAAAACTGGAGCTGCATTTGCAAGCCTTTTCAGGTTATGAGGAGGACATTGAGGTTAATTCTCCTACTTTTATGGAGGAACAATGGTGCCAGAGGATTTTAGCCACCCAGGCTCTGTTTGAAGCCTCACAGCATCCTGCAGCAGCATAGCACTGCTTAACACCATGGTAGGGCACTGATGCAGTATTGAATCCAGGGAGAAAATGCCACCTACATTGCTCCTATAGCATCCAAGCATTCCTTGGTCTCCCATCTAAGTACAGCATTAACCTGGCCGAAGCACACTCAGCAGCTCGGGAGTTCTTACAAAGCTGCAGGAGGAGAAGACACGCTGTCCTCACAAATGATGGTAAAGGAGGTGCAATTACAGGCTACCACAAAAGAAGCCACAAGGGCGAAGAAAAGTAGCTACAGGAAACGATTAATATAGGGCTCTACAAAGTCTATGTGAAACTCTTTAGTTACTTGTCTGCCTTACTGAGCACGACTGTGCTTTATTTCTTCTTTGGCTGACCAACACAATCTTAGCAAAAAGGGAGGATGACACAGCATCCTTCCACCCTGCCTCAGAGACGGGGAAAAAGGTCAAGGAGAGAGACAACATGGCAGATTCAGAATCGAGGTCCTGTGCCAAGTACAGAGGGTCTCTAAGCATGGCTCCACAGAAGCTGCAATGGATCTCTGCATGGCTCTCAATTTTGACCTTTTCTGTTTAGAACGCAACAGGTGGAATGAGTTAATATTAGAGAAGGAAGCAATGGAAGATCTAGTTTGCCCTGAAGGCTTGGGCAGTAACTCTATCCTTCTGGTGGACAAGTAGTGGGGAAGCTCGCAAGCCCTGTGGCTCAAGGGAGCGATGCAAAGATTTACAGAATACATGTTTTGGAATCTCACCAGGGCTTTGCTAAAAATATTTATGTACCCAAATAAAATACTGAGTGATAAAAATCTCCTTTCATGTGCTCAATTGCTGTCACGATTCATTCCGAGCAGCCAGAACTCCACACTGGTCTATACAGTTTAGCAAATCCATAATTCTCCATGTTTCTGAAATTTAGTCATCAGCACATTTGCTCCTGCACCGTCTCCACCCAACAGAGCTTTGCAGACATTTATTGATCAAGTTCCCCCATGCCCCTGTAATTAAACTCACAGGACTGTCTCTGAATTGATGTTCCTTTGCAGTTCTTTGACCCACGTTTATGCTGTCTGTTAAGAGTCAATTGTGCAGGGATCCTAGTTTAAAAATCTCAAACTCTGGCTCTTATGCCCTGGTACTTGCAAAAGGACACCACACTAACTGTGTATTTGCATTTTTTTAAGCTTTTCACAGGTGAAGGTCTGTGCATTAAGGAACAGCAGGTGCAAATGCCAAAGTGCCCCATTCACCTTAATACTAGGGGCTTTATGCCATTTCAGCTCCCACATGACAATGGTTAATTTGATTCCCTGCTCCCACAGAACTCCTAACTCAGAGCTGACAAGCACCTGCACAAACAGCTCCTGCTGCTTGTGAAATCCACAGCCACTGACATTTCATTTGTGTCTCCTTGGCATTCAGGCTGGGTGAAGGGCCCCTCAATGGCCCTCCTCAAGTGTCACCTGTAGCAGGACTAGAAGAGGTGGGAGATGGTTCATGTACACATTCCACTGTAGGGGAACATCAAAGGAAGGGACACTCCCTTACCTCATACAATACATTTTGGGTCTCTCTTGTTCTCTGCTGCCTGCAATTTGATTTTCCAGCTGCATTCTTTCAAATAATGCTACTGCAATACAAATATGTACAGGCCATCTACAAGTTTCATAGCGCACAGCACTGAAGAAAATTGAGCAGATATTCCTGCTTCAATGAATATGAAGGTACCTACCTTTACTCTTTGAAAACAATCCATCTTGATACTCTCAGACACATGATATCATTAAGTGTATTGTTATATACACATTCATTCTGACAGTAAAATGATAGATGGCATTCCAAATCTGACTGCATCAACTGCCAGTAGGTTTCTGCATTGCTTTTAGACCAGTGTTTTAAAAGACAGATGAAGTTATATGTCCAGAGAAGTAACTTCCTGAGTAACAGGTTTCACTGAACTCACACTGCAGCCAATCAGGATGCATTCATGGGCATATGCAGTCTGACTGGTTAATATTGCTCCCGATATTAGTATTAATGCTTTTAGTATAGGCAGACCAACTCAAGATCACCATATGGAATTCTTTCCTGCCAACTAGAAGCCATAGTTTGCTTCATGTCCCTAGCAGTGCTTTGCATTCAGATAGCACCTTTCATCCCAAAGTCTCAAAGTGTTGTACAGTGAATTAAGCCTCAATTTACCCCTGTGATAAAGGCAAATATACTCCTATTTTGCAGGCTGAGAAACTAGAGCACAGAGAAATTAAGGGGCTTTCTCAAAGTCTCTGAGGATGTCAGGTACAGAATTCAGGAGATACTCTGGTTCAGCCCCAAGTTACTGGGCTCAACAATGTTCACTCTCACAGAGGTGAAGAATAAATCCCTCCCACGCAGGAATGGCTGAGTGAAGCTCTACAACATGAGCTCCACAGGAGGTGAGACTAGATGATTATGGTCCCTTCTCACTTTACAATCTATAAGCCCCAGCTCGATTCAGATATTACTGTCTCCACGTTCATTAGACAAAATATCAGAGACAGGGCTGAAGGTGCTTACTCTCACCAGGTAAAATGAAAATGGAAAGCCTTCCTCTACCAAACGTTTAGGACAGGCATATCAGCTCTTACCACTCCACTACATGACATAGTCTGCAACTAAGAGACAGGTGCTTTCTTCACAGACCTCCACTTCTGCTAATTCCAGGTTCCCAAGAGCAGCAAGCTAGTTATCCATTGCCCTCGCTGAGCACCACTCCATTCACAATCTCCAACGCATACTCAAACCTCCTCAACAGTAAAAATCCATCTCAGAAAACAAACCTAGCTTCCTAGCTTTGGCTAGCTCCTCAGACCTCAGGGTGGACTAGCCCCTGGTTAATCACCCACAGCCAAGTTGTTTCATGTGTAATCACTTTTGCCTATTAAGGCCATCCATGCTAGGCAATGCAGGCAGGGAGAAGTTTAACCCATTCCATATCTACACCGTTACCTGGAAAATTCTTAGGCAAAAAAAGAGTTATGTTGCAGTTAAGGAAAGGCATTTTTATTTTTGAAGAAGCAGTGTAATCAGCAGTAGTGGATTGCTAACACTTTGCTTTTATCCAGCACCTTTCATCCAAACAGCCAGAGCACTTTGAAACCCATAAGAGTTAAGCTTCAAAACAGCCCTGACTATTGCATGAACAAGCTGCTGTAGATGTGTATCACTGCCTCTGTACTTACAATCAGAGCTGTTGATCTGCATTGCCAGCAGCTAATGGAAATATTCCATTAGCTCCCAAGGTAGGAAGGAGCCTGTGCTTTTGAAGCCGGAGGATAGGTGTTCTAGCCTCACTCTCACCAAGTTGTCAAGCTATGCAACATATAGATACACGTGACGTTACGAGATGGGCATGGGCTTGTTGCAGTATTAATATTATCCCCATTTCACAGATGGGGAAACAGAAGCACAGCAGAGTTAAGTGATTTGCCCAGGGTCACACTGCAAGTCAATAGCTGAGCCAGATGCAAAATCTATGAGTCCTGATTCCTAGCCCCACTCCTGTTCTGACCACTAGACATGCGGGGCTAGATTCTCCTCTCATTGGTTTTATACCAGTATGGCTCCACTGATTTCCATGGAGTTACTCCCAATGTACATTAGTGTTCGCTCAGAATCAAGTCCATCTCCCTGCCCTGGTGTCCGATTTGCTGACATCATACAGGAATCAAGAAGTCTAACTGTCTTTTTGTACAGTACCTAGCAGAAAGGGGCCCTGAATCTATGAATGGGGCTTCTAGGCACAGTGACAATACAAATAATAATAATCAGAGGGAATAACGTCTGTAATGTGCTGTTTTCCTGGGCTCATTAACCTTTTAACCAAGTTGCCAGTCTGGGTCCCCAATTGTACTTGGGGTGACCAGCTGGAGAGATGGTACTGTGCAAATTCTCCTGTCACTGTCAGTGCTGCTTTTGGCAATCTCAGGAAGCGGTACGCGGTGTGAGCTGACGCTACATGAAGCATGTCCAACAGGCTACTCCCCAACTTGGGAGCTACTGTGCTACCCAAGCAAGCGGAGTAAATCAGGATGATTCAGGTCCCTCTGACAGCAGCTGTCATATTGAGCGAACCCACTCCCCCAGCACTGCTGTTACTGTGGACCTGGGAGATTTGGCAATACGAAGCCAGAAAGATTGTTTGTTTAAAGCAACCGAGAGAGAGACAAGTATCAGGGTAGGAATCCTCAAAACAGTTAAATGCCTTCACATTTTATTAAACTGCAGCAAGGGTGGTTTAGGTTGGACATTAGGAAAAACTGCCTAACTGTCAGAGTGGTTAAGCACTGGAATAAATTGCCTAGGGAGGTTGTGGAATCGCCATCATTGGGGATTTTTAAGAGCAGGTTGGACAAACACCTGTCAGGGATGGTCTAGATAATACTTAGTCCTGCCTTGAGTGCAGGGGACTGGATTAGATGACCTCTCGAGGTCCTTCCAGTCAGGGCCGGCTCCAGGCACCAGGCACCCAAGCTGGTGCTTGGGGCGGCACCTGGA
>NW_020664582.1:3920542-4028600 GCF_002925995.2 Terrapene triunguis | reverse complement strand
GGGGCTCCGGCTGCCCCCCCGCTCCGGCCGGAGGCTTTTTTGCCTAGGGCGGCAAAAAAGCCAGAGCCGGCCCTGCTTCCAGTTCTATGATTCAGTGGGACTAACAGCAATCTATTGGAAAGAGACAAACCATTTAGCTATTTCCCTCACCGCCACCTGCTTATTTTGTTTGTTAAAATTGCAGCTTCTGAACATCTGAATAAGTGCCCTTCAGAAGGAAATATGGCTGTACGCTCTTGGTTTGATTTGCAACTTGTACACAATCCTCTCGTTCCTCCATACAAAAGGGAGCCTTGGTGAAAGGGAAGATGAAAAATGACTCAGTGTCTGTCTAAACCTCCAGTCTCATGCTGGTGAACTATGAAGGCTGACATGTTATTTAAAAGTAGGACAACTTTTTGTATAACCCAGGGGTCGGCAACCTTTGAGAAGTGGTGTGCCAAGTCTTAATCTATTTACTGTAATTTAAGGTTTTATGTAATACATTATACATTTACAGGGGCTGGTGGACGGAACCCCAGTCTGGCAGCGGGCTGAGCGGGGCCAGTGGACGGAACCCCAGACCGGCAGTGGGGGCGACAAATGGAACCCCAGACCGGCAGCGGGCTGAGTGGCTCAGCCCGCTGCAGGTCTGGGGTTCCCTCCGCCGGCCCCTGCCAGCCGGGGTCCTGGCCGCCGGCCCCACTCAGCCCACTGCCAGCCCGGGGTTCCGTCCATCCAGGCCGGCAGCGGGCTGAGCGGGAACGGCAGCCAGGACCCCGGCTGGCAGCCAAGTGCCACTAAAAATCAGCTCGTGTGCCGCCTTTGGCACGCGTGCCGCAGGTTGCCGACCCTTGGTATAACGTATCTGAAGTGCTTTATATGCTAATGAAAGATGACTAGAGGAAGGTAAAACAGGCTGGGTAAGAAATAAGCTAAAGTAGCATGTTCTTCCCACTGCCTCTTATGCTCAACTCCTTCCCAAGATACTTCTGTGAGAAAAACTAGATCTGGATCCTGTTTCGGGAAGGTTTGAAGATGATGCAGAAATTAATCTGAACCTGAATTTCATGACATTCTTTGATCTAAGAAGTAGTTTATTGCGTGTATCTTTAATATTCTGTGAGGTCATTGGACTCCGTTAACCCCTGGTGTAACTCCACTGCCCTCAGTGGAGTTGCACGTGCAATGAGTTTGGCCCACTGCATTTAATAGTAGCTTCTCTTTTACTTCCCCCAAAGGTAATAGCTGTAATTTTTTCTGGTGGCTTTTTTGAACCTCAGATTTTATTATGGGAGCTGCAGCTTTATGCAATTTGTGTTCATCTGTTTTCCAAGCACCCCAATTTAGGCATGGATTACAAAGGCCTTACCCCAGCCATGCCACATCCCTCCCCCATCACAACTCTTCTCCATTTCACAGTGACTTCTGAGAAGCACTGGTGACATTTCTGTGCTATAGACTATAGGAACTCAGTAAGGATGAAGATACAGTAAATTCCCATTTTAACTAGAGAGGGGCCCAACCCACAAGATTCAGATCGAGGTCCAGATTTTGAACTCACCAAAACTCAGAGGCACTCAGAGCTGATTCATCTCTTTGTGACGATGGGCTAGATGCGAAATTCAGATTTAAATCCGAGTTTGGATTTCATAGCATCTGCAAAGTTTTGGAGATGCTCATTTACACCTGTGCAATCCCACTAAATGACTGGAACTTAGCGAAGAGCAAGATGCTCTCTATTTTCCTCTCGGCATCGCTGTGTTGTCTGTACAAAGCTAGGAGTAGTGGAGGCAGCAAAAACTGACTTTAGCCACTGAAGTCTGCAGATCAGACTCTCAATGCACAAAAAAGGCAGATCTGCTGAGTAAGAGAGTGCCAGTTTTCTAGAGTCTCTTTTCAGAGCAGAAACGGAATTTAAGGGAAAAGAAATAAAGGAAACAAGAGGGAAAAAACACATTTGAGTCATTTTAAAACTAAATCAAATAAAGCCCACAAAAATACAATCTTGCAGTGGTGAGGAACACAGAATGGTTGATCTAATAGAACATTTTCATCTCCCTAGGATTATTCTGTAGCTCTCCTACATGTCAGATTGCAGAGGAGGGGGTTATATCTTTGTTCTCAGCAGTTTACAGGGCTGATTCATTTAGACTCAAAATAAGCTATGAAAATCTGTCAACGTTCTTTGCTTTTCTGAAATAAGGGTCCAGTGTCAAGAGGAGTCTTCAGTGGACATTGGATCAGGCTTAAGGACCTTATTTCGTTCAGGAAGTGAAGTGTCAATGAATCTTGGATGCTAGTATATGGAATACCGGCTTAATATATGGATGCATGTGTAATGAATGTACTGCTGTGGAACAGTGAGATTTTCCAATGCAACCCACAAAGTTCTCTGGGGAGTGACTGAAAACAATGTCAAGTGCTTGCATGTTTGAAATGAGTGGCAGACAGGATCCCAGCAGAAAGGTTGACAGATCCAACTGAAAATTGATGGTAAGGCCCAAGGAAAGGAGTGTTACCATGTGGCCAGTAGCTAGTGAAAGGAACGGGGAGGCAGGATTCCTGGATTCTATTCAATTCCCAGCTCTACCAATGACCTTCTGAATTGCCTTGGACGAAGGGAAATGCAGGCAAGTAGCCTTGGAAGGCTTGGGTCAGCGCGCAGGCAGTTCCCTCTAGAGGGAGTTATAGAGACTACTTGCCTAAAGGATGCATAGGCAGGAAGAGCCATGATGGCGTCATGGGAAGGGAGATGGGTACCAGTGAATGAGCATCCTTGCCTCAGCGTAACTCACAGCAGCACTCTTAATGATTCAGCAATCGGAGCGTCAAGACTACGCAAAGGAGAGCCCAGGTGAAATCTGCCCATCCAAGATGGCAGTAAGGTGCCTGTAAGTGATAAGAACATAAGATACAGAACATTACTATGCTGTATGCTGAAATAATGAGCCTGCCTGGACATGTGTATGAGATATGCTGGCTGTGTGTCCAATCAGTCCATCTGGTTACAGTGATATACAGAACGTGAACATACAGGCTCCCAAAGGTGTATTTTGCTTGCAGATCCAATGCCCTTCCACATCTGTAAACCCATGTATGTGCATTGTTATAGCTGCAAAATGGGAAATGAATGACTGCCACCATGAAAAGACCGCAGCATCCAAGCCACTTGGAGCACATGTGCAATTGTGCAGACTGCCTGGTTTCAGAGCGTGTGAAGAATGTATACTCCTGGCCACTTCCTTCTTCACATCCTTGTACAGTGAAATGAATAGAAGGGGGACTGCTTGACATATCTCCCCAGAGCATAATGTAAAGTAACACTTGCTTGTATAAGAGCCATGCAAAGCTAATTTAACAGATTCAGGCTAAGTATTAGATTTGCATGGAACATGTCTGTCTCCAAAGTAGATCAGTGCTTTCCACATTACAGTTAACACTTGCAGCACTGACAACCGCTTGAATATTTCTGCTAAAATGTGATCCTTGCCAGCTTTATTTGATTCTCTTGTTAAGTCATTTACCAAGGGATGAGCCTCTTGCTTTGATGTCACTGAAGATATAGTACTGGTGAAGCTGCTACATCATTACTATCTACTGCAAGCCCTAGATACTTGGGAAGTATCTGACATGCTTTAACAGACAAGGAGACCACCTGTACCTGACTTGGGAGCTGTGCAATCCCATTAAGTCCTGCCGCCTTCCAGGGGATTACATGGGGAGTAAGGCAGCCCAGAATCTGACCCAAAATGTTCACTATCCAAATCTGCAGTTCTTCAGTTTCAGTAACCGCATTGCTGATGGGAAAAGGCCTCAAGGACAGCCCTGAAGACTGAAGGATTCCATTGATCCCCCGACCGGGTAGCAGGAGTGCTACCAAAACACCATGACCAAAGACTGTATGAAAGAGTGAGAAAATCAGAACAAACTTCAATGATCTTTCAAGGCCTTAAACTCTTTATAGTCCAATAAACTGGAGGGTTTGGACCATCGCGGTGAGTGAGGATTTCAAAAGTTTTCAAGGTATGATCCCACTGAAATCTGCGGCAGTTTGACTGTTCACTGCAATGGAAGTGGTTAGGCCAATGCAGACCACTTTTGAAAATACCACACTATTTCTTTTTATGTTAGGGAAGGATACAGGCCAGCTGTGATAGTGTTTTTGATCTGTTCACATACGTCCTTTAGGAAGTATACAGAAACCAACAACTTGTGGCACACCGATCATGGAGCAACAACCAATCAGATGCACTTTTGATCATAACGGACTCATGTTGGCTTTGACCTTGGGTGACTTACATGAAAAGCTCTGCATCATCTAGAATGTCCAGGTCCCTAGAGCGTCTTCTCAACATGAGCCTAACCCACATACGCCCTAAATCTACAGAGTCAAAGAGAGAGATCTGTTCAGATTGTATTTACAGCAGCAGCAAGAAAATGCATCACTACGATAAAGGAAACATCTTACATTTACAATGCAGCCAAACAATCTACGAGAAATATAAAAGCCCCCAAGACTGGTCTAAGCCTATGATCTACTTGTAACATGCAAGATACCACGACATTGATTAAAACCAAATTGTGATGTCTCCAGAAAGGTGTTAATCTCTTCTTTCAAGACAGATTTTAGACCTGCATAATATGAAATACTCTCTCATTGCACCAGGTTTTTGTACAACCATACTGCAAACCATACCCGTTTAACCCCCCAAAACCTGCTATACACATGCATAACATGCTACATTGAATTCCCAGGCATCCATCAGCATATAAGACAAGCACAAATACCAATGTACCTGACATATACATCTAAACCAATCCAAATGCATATGCAGCCAGTGGTGTATAGACGTAGCCCTCCAAATACATGTATTACCTATGAGCCCATAACAATTCTACATCAAACCTGTACTTGCTTATTCATCTGTGTAGTTACCTGTTTATGTCTCTATGAAACACAGTCTGCTTAAAAAAAAAAAAAAAGAGACTCCTTAGTAGGGATACATACATGCTGGTTTTCCTCGATCACAGTACTGCATTGTCATGACAACATGATGCTAAAGGCTCATGCTAAGTGGAATACTCGGGATAAAAGCTTTCGCTTACGTAAGTGTACTGGGAAGGCCTAGAGCAATAAGCAATGGCTTCAGAATCGCACCTGAACTGAGTCAAGGCCAATAGAAAATGTGTACAGCACCGTATGTGAGAACATTGTATCCTGCAGGCACAGTAAGCAGAAAGAACTATGCTAGGGGCTCTCAAATCCTTCTATAGTGTGGGATCACATCTTCAAAAGAAGGTTCAACTGTGAGCCCGACTGCATGCCCACACGGGAGTAAGAGACTATAAGGCGTCCCCTTAGTTCCCCGCATGGGCCATCTGCATTGCCAGACCTATGCAGGGTTGAGTAGGAGCTGCCGCCAGGCTGCTGCTCCCCATCCCAGGCAGGTGGGCAGAAGTGAGTGGAGCCTTGGAACTGCCCCCATCCCCAAAACACAGGCAAGTGTGGCTAAGCCTGTGTAGCGAGGGGAACAGTCTGCACCAGCCAAAGGGCAGATGCATCTTAATAAGATGATCTTATTTTACCCCTGGAGCAAGGGACTAGATTGTGACTCGGAGTCACAATGTAGCTGCTGCTCTGTTCCCGGGGCATTACTCAGGCTGGATTGCAAAGTGCCCACCCAGCCCAGAAAGATTTGGGCCCCTTCCCTTCTGATCAAGTGGATACCTCCCGCTCTCACGACATCCCTGTGGCAACAATAATGGCTTACATGGAAAACTGATATTGGGAAAGTAACATTTCTAGCTGCCTCTAACGTGACAAATGCTTTGTCCTGTTTGGAGACAGCTAGACACACTACTTTTGTGCGCTCTTCCCTTCTGCCACCTTTTCAGTTCCCCTTGGCTGCAGAGGAGGAGGAGAGCCAGCACCATGTGACCAGCCAGCTCTCCACAGACCACCAGGTGCTCTGGGAACTACTCAACCACACGGAAAGCAGCTTTCGCCTCAGGGTGAGAAGTCCATTAAAAAAAACAAAAAAACATCTTTTCTGGCTAATTATAAAATTATCTTCGGTTCAAAAGCAGGCCGTCACTTAAGAAATCAAAGCCCATCAGCAGTAGTACTTACTAGTTTGGTCCAGCGGATAAGAAGGTACCTCATTGGGATCCCAGCTCCGAAACCGACATCCTGTGGGAATTTGGGTAAGTTACTTCTCCCCTCAGAGCCTTGGCTTCCCCAACTGAAAGACAGGGATGATAAAGCTTACACATCTTTGTCAAGTGCTTTGTAAGGGCTAAGTGTTCCATTTCTGATTGGCCTATAGTTTCAGACTCACATCGGTAAAGTTAGGCCCTAAATCAATATTTAGGCACCGAAAGAAGAGGCTCAGCTTTCAGAAGTTGTGACTATCCTCCGCTCTCATTATCTTCCATGGGAGCTGCGTGTGTTGTTCACTTCTGAAAGCCCAGCCACTTATTTAGGTGCCTGACTTTAAGCACCCTGGTTTGAAAATGCTGACCTGGAATTAAGTGACAGCTTCTTCAGAGAGTCCTGTATCTTGGAGATAAAGAACTTCCCCTAGCCAACGCCCTTTCTTAAAGCATTTTTAATGCAGACACTGAACTGTACTATGTTCTGGTCTTAATTATGCATCAGTTAGCACTCCACAGTTATGGTTGTGTTTTGCATTTATACAAACACTGAGGCTGGAGACAAAAGATCATGGCCGGTGTGTGGAAGTTGATTCAGAGATACAGTTCCAACACCTTCTTAGCTAAATCGTGGGGAAGAAGAAGAAGTGAGTGCTATCTAGCTTTGAACAGCGAGGCTTTCCGTGGATCAGGACAAGCCTCTTGCTATGAACTCAGAAGCTTTATGGGCTTGCAATGATACCCTGATTTCTTAATATAAACAAACGGGCTTAGCCTCTACTAGTGAGAAGGCAGTCTGGGTGCTGGGTGCGGGATGAGTGTAAACAGCTCTGCCTTTCTGTCAAATCAAAGACACCCCACTGGACCTGGGAAGCCAGTGGATAATGTCTGCTGTTCCCTTGCTCAGAATCAATGCATTGGCATCACTTGTGAAGACACTCTCCATAGGATACTGCAACTTCAAAGAGACTGACAGATAACACAGGACCTGCTACATGGTTTGAGTAAACAGATACAGGACAACAAAAGAGATCCCTGAGCTGCAAGTTAGGGCCCTACAGATTAGCCAAACCTTGGAGAAAGAATTAAGACGGTTGGGGAGAAAACAAAACAACAATTTCCCCCCAAACCTCTGCTCATTTCCAGTGCCACACTGGAACCTCTAAAGGGAGCCTCAGTGAAGATTTGAATTGTTCCCTTAACTCCCACTAACCCCAGGGGTTTTTCCCCATACTCATGCAGACACTGAGCCCAAAATGCCAACAATCCCATAAGGAAGGCAGCTATTGGGGTAATTACGGCCTGACCAAAAGTCTTGTGAGGGAGCCTGTTCACAGCCAAAGCTTTCAGACTCCTGATGTTCAGGTGAACATCTGAGCTTCTGGGTGCCAAGCTGAGCTGAACCCAAATTCTAAGTCATCTGACATTTCTTATTTGAATGTCCTTGATAGTCCTGACCAGGCCTTTGCAACCACCATAGAAGAGACTCTGTCCCAGGGTTTACCCTGAGTGCAGTGCATGCTTGGACAGGGGATGAGGGGCTACTGTATAGACCATATGCCGGGCTTCGTGACCATGATTGACAAACCCCATAGTTCTGTATTAAAGCACTGAGGCTCTGTGCTGTAGGGTGAGAGAAGCAGCTCCCAGTCACTTGACACACCATGCTCACTGACAGAGAATGCACCCTAAACACAGGGCCCTGTCCTGTAAAGTGGAGGCCACCTTCTGCAAAACGCCAAGGGCCCCATGGCGCTAGCACCTTCCAAGATTGAGACCATCATCTGGAATGAAGCCTGTATTTAACCTATCTCTCACTGCTCTAGCTAGATAACTGACTGTAGTTATACAGGCTAGACGGTTCTTGTGCTCTCATGTGACAGCCACCCAGGGAAGTAAGATCTTGCTACAGCTCCCCATATGGCTGCACAGAACCTGCCCGATATCAATTGCAGATGTGGTGCAAAGACTGCATCCTGCAGAAAGCATGCAGGTAGGAGGCAGAGAGGAAAAAGAAACAGATGGAGCCTGTAAGGTAGAAGTCAAATGGCCCCTAGGAATGGGTTTCACAGCTTGCTTCCTTCCATGGAGTAAATGAATCTGTCTGAATAGTTACAATTCCTTCCTTCCCCAGACACCACCTGCAGTGGTGCAGCTCCCTACGGCGCCTTACTCAGGACTGAGCTGTATAGCTCCATGTAGCCCACAAGCAGCTCAGCAGAGCTTAGGTCATGGTTTGCACACTTGGGTGAGGAAAACTATGCCACTAAATACGTTGGTTTTCCAACGCCCAAGGAGCAGATCGAGGAAAGGGCTAGTTTAACAGTATGTCATTTATATTTAAAAAAGAAAAAAAAATGTATGTAAAGTTTCAAGAGAAGAACAGGGGAGAACCCAATTGCACAGGTAACATCTGCCTTTCCCCCTCTAATTGCTTTTATCTCAAGTAGCAAAAACATCAACACTCTTACCTGAAGGCAATATTTTAGTGGAACTGTCTCTAGAATTAAGAGAGGCCCGCCCTTACACCTAGCCATTGGACTCCATTTTGGCTTCTGGGTAGGGCTGCAAAGTGCTGCTATTTATAACTTTTGCAGAACACCCTCTCGGGTCAGGAATGCAATACTGCATGGGGATGGCAGCTATCCACTGAAGACTGGGAAAACGCTAAATATTTGTCGGTTTGTTTGTTCTACATTCAGTTCGTTTATAGGGGCAGTTTGCTGAAAGTGACCCCTTGCCTCTTTCTGGCCAAAAGAGGGAGTAATGGGGAGAATCCATACAAATAAGAAAGCAGGGGAAAAACACCCCTGCATGGAAAGGTGAAGAGAGCTGATTGGCCAAAAACCAATAAAGGGTGGAGCCAAGAGACTCTAAAGCTGGTCTCCAGCTCCTCTCCCCCCATATCTTGTAAATAAACAGCATTGCTGTAATTTTAGGTTAAAAATTTCTTCCAATGCTTTCCTCTCCTAAAGGTAGATATTATAAAGGGGTGAATGTTTCATTTGACTAGTACTGTTGAGATTCTGTAAATCAAAGTGTATTTCCTATTATATTTTTAAATTCTTTGTTTCTACAGCATATTGACCTTCTTCTATCCTATTGCTCAGCATTGTATTTGAGTTTCTAATCCATATTTCCTATGCTACAATTATTTTATTTATCCTGAACATGGATAAGACCTGCTTTCATTGCGGTTTCCCCATTTTGCTTTGCAGTAGACAGGAACTTTTGAGTGAAATTCACCTTATCCACAAGATGAAAATGCTGAATGGGGGACGAGTAGCTAAATAATATTACAAGCTAGTGAAAAGTTAGCTAAATAAAGGGATTGTACATGAAAGGACTACTCTATTTCTGGAGTTTTGAGCAAAACCAAATACACTCAACTTTTAAATGACCTTCACCCTTGTGCTGAGGGCCAATATAAAACCTGTGCACTACTTGAGTCCTTGGAAGAAGGTTGCATAGATGCTGGCTCTCCTCTACAAAGTGATGAATTTCTCCCTCTGACATGACTCCCTTTGGTTCGACGGTATGTTCAATGCCATTTCATACTTAAGAAAGCAGTTGCTAAATTCTACTACTATGAGCTCTTATTCTATGATACTCGTGTATGTGCAATTACTTCTTGCAAATGCTTCATAAATGCTTTGAACTTTAAAGAACAGTCACTTTTTTTTTTTAAATATAACCACAGCTTATAATGGCTCCAATAACTCACCAATTTATTGTATTTAACCTTCTGGGATAGCTCCAAGAATGGAAGCTGAAATTAAACTGTGTGTACGCTTACTGTAAATATGTTGTTGTTTCTAGTAAATAACTCTAGCACCAGCAATGTAGCTGACATGCTTCAACTGGAAAATATTTGGTGATCCTAGTTTGCTAGTCCAACTACACTAAAACTGAAAGAGAACCTGTTTTGAGTGGGATGAAGGGAAAGACCCTTGCTCAGTATAATTCACCAGTGGAATTCATTCCCTCACGGAATCCTTGAGACAGTTTAGCAGGCCTCAAGAAAATAATTAGATGTTTGAGCAAGAATAACCTCCATGGGAGACAGTCACTTTAACTAGCTGAGACAAACACATCACAACTCCTGGTTGGGGTAAAATTCCCCTCAGTGCAGATTTGAACAAGCCTATGCACCCTTTAAGCCTTAAATAATATATAGGATTTGCATGGGTTCTCTGTGGGAGGGTGAATTTCACTTTTGAAGGGGAGGAGGCTCACCAGGTCAGGCTGCCACTGGCAGACCTGAAAGACCCTGCTTGAAGTCTTGGTTGATGCGGCATGCGGGCAGCACCCCACAAGCCCTCAACACTACTGTACCCCAGAAAGGTTAGGCCCAAGTAATGTCTTCGGCCCCAGTAGAAAAAGTGAGCTTGAACTAGGGGGAAAAGTTAGAAATGGGTGTGATTGAACCACCTCTAAATGCTGGGCAGGTCTGCATTTAGCTCGTCCCTTCGCAGTTTGGGTCTGTTGCTTACCATGTTTTGTGTTTCACAAGCTGTTCTATGGTGGAAGATGGGGAAGAATTTCCATCTGTCATTAGTGAATAACTCATACCTAGGGGAAAATGTGTCTATTTACCTCTCTAAATATCATTGTCAGAGGCAGGGCACCTGACCCGATAAATCAATTGCCCTCTCCAATATTAATTCATGTTTATGGAGTTGCAGCAGTGGTTGTACACTGGAGAAGTGGCTTCCAGCACTGCTTCCAGCCCACTCCCAAAATGTGACCAAGTGAAACTGGAGGTGGCTCTACATTTGAATTACACATGCCTTGCGCCTTGTCTAAACATAGCTTCTGTACTGCTATTTCAGTTAGGGGTGTGATCATTACTGAAATAGCCTTTACGGGTACAACCATCATCATGTGGCTGTAGTTATACTGATGTGAAGGTGGTTATTGTGGTCTAGCTTATTTCCTTTCCTGTACAGGAATAGCTGTACCAGTATGAACACCTTTCATACAGATATAACTGTCCCTGGTTGGGTACCACTTTAACTACAGTGAAAGCTCTAGGAGTTAGCGTAGTCCAGGAGCAGAACTCACCTTTTGTGGCTCTGCCTACTCCACCTGACATGGAATATGCTAACGAGCCTCATATGCTTTGGCGGGTGTGTGTTTTGTGGTGGTCTTTTTTCCCCAGTGTAAAACAAACTGATCAAAACATCCTAGTGATGACAAAACTGAAGGGTGACAGTAAATGGGTGAGAGGATATAACCAAACTGCTGAGTTAGACAGGCAGCAGATTGGGAGGAGACTTAATACATATGGAGTTCTACGGGGGGAAAGGACATAACCATCAGATCCAAAATGGGATCAAGAACCCAAGTAACTGAACCCACCATGTTAAAGGATTTTTACTTACATAAAAATATAGGACAGGATGCAACAACATCTACTTTAGTTTCCCCAGGGAAGTTGTGGGAGTGGGGTCAGGACGGAGCAGGTGGCTAATGAAAATCTCAATCTTAAAATGTGGTTCAGACTATAAAAATGCTTGATCAATTAACTAGAAATTTGAAATGCAACTGATTAGTCATCATATGTTACTTAGTCAGGTGAAGCGTATATTTAGAGGTGTGATTTTGTTAGCATGCTTTATTGGGTTAGAAATAAACAGACCTGGAATAGGAGGGAGTTAATAACTTTTGCAGTTTAACAGAATTCTTCATAAAAATCTCACTTCAAATTACAGTCAGAATAGGAATGTGCCTTACTTCTCTAGGGGCAATATATTTGCATATAGCTGATAAGCAGCAGCTGGACAGGAGTAGCCTGGGTACTTGGTGCCTTTGCAAATCAGGTCCCTGGTGCAAAATGAGCAAGATGCACTTTCTTGCCAAGAACTGAATATTGCCAGCCACTCTATGCATGGACGTCCATAGATGGAGTGCATGGAATCTGTCTGAAAACAGTGTAGAATCAAAACATGAGGGGCAGCAGCTATCATCCTACATGCTGCATCCTTCCCCTCTCGCCAGCTCTCCTATCTATCTTACCACCCTCCTCCTCCACCTGAGAGTCTGCGACACCACGGTGGTCATTGAGTCAGCACCAGCCCAGTTTAGCATACGTCTAAAAATACATAGTATTTATATAGCCTTTCAGCTATAGATAGTGAAATGCTTTACAAAGGTGGGTAAGCATTATAAACCCCGTTTTACAGGTGAAGAACCTGGACACAGACCTTGAGTCATCTAGTGTTGGAAACACAACCAGAGATCCCATGATGATTCCTGCTAGAATAGCATATTAAGCCCTGTTTCCTAGCAGTTTTCAAATAAACATATTGTGCAAACTCTGTGGGGCAAAGACTATGGCCTTCTGTGTTTATACACAGTAAGGGGCCTGACCTTGATTAGGCCTCAGGGGGCAGTAGGGAATCTACTGTAACACAATGAATCTTATCTAACGAAGATTCTCTATTTCAGATAGGTCACGCTCCAACCGAGTGGTTGCATGTCAGCAGGGCATGGATCTGTAAATAAAGCACTTTGAGATCCTTAGGAAAGAAAAGCACTACATCAATGTCAGATTTCCCCCCAAAAACTGTTGTTCATCCATTTGGTCTTGTTCTCACCAATGCCCAATTTTGTACTGGTTTGTTCAGTCTAATTAGTTGGTGCTCAAATGGGCTGTATGTATTTGTATACTACCCTAATCCCACATGAAAATGGATTACTTGGATCATGAGCATTCTGTTCCATCTATTTTGATGGACTAGGGAAGCTCATAAGCTGGTAAAACCATAAAATACCAACTGACCTTTCCACTTGTAGTGGTAGAGAGCAATTAAGACTAATTAACTGAAAGACCAAGAGCTAAAGAGACACTATAACCTGAACTGGTTAATATTTTTTTTTTTTAAATAAACCCTCTCTTCCTCTGAAGTGGTGCTGTACATCACAAATTAAAAGTAGCTCCTGTTCATAGGGGGAAAATAACCTTTCATTCAAAGGAGGTGTTAAATCACTCGAATTAATGTTCCCTTTTTGGGAAGCACATTCCTCACGTCTCATTCATGGTTGCTGTTGATTTTTACAGTGACTAATATCAGAGGGGTGAGAAAGGAAGAACAGAATGGTATGCACACCGGAACCGTAAATTCTCAATGGACTAAGGTGAGCTAACAAAGCAATAGTCAAAATAACAGCTTACTCGTTTCAGAGATAGATAAAAGCAAGACTTAAGGAGTTAAAGGAAGGGCATGAGTAATTGGAGGAGGGGAACTAAGTATTGGGTCACCTAGGTTTTTCCAAGTTCAGGTCGCGACCTAGTAGTGGGTCACGGCATGTCAGGCACTGGGTCGCTCTGGTCAGCACCACTGGCCGGGCTGTTAAAAGTCCCGTCGGCGGTGCTGCCCAGCTAAATCAGGCTAGTGCCTACCTGCTCCGACACCGTGCTGTGCCGCGGAAGCGGCCAGCAGCGGGTCTGGCGTCTAGGTAGGGGGACCACGGGGCTCCAGGCGCTGCCCCCGCCCCGAGCACCGGCTCCGCACTCCCATTGGCCGGGTGCCTGCGGGTGATTGCCACACGGAGCCACTTGCTCACTTCCGCCTAGGAGCCGGACCTGTTGCTGGCCGCTTCTGGGGAGCAGCGCGGTCCGCAGTGCTAGGACAGGCGGGAAGCCTGCCTCTGCGCTACAGCTGCGCTGCTGACTGGGAGCCGCCGGAGGTAAGTCCGTGCCCCAAACCCGGAACCCCTTCCTGCACCCCAAACCCCTTCATCCCTGGCTCCACCCCAGAGCATTGCCCCCCTCCTGCACCTCAACCCCTTGCCCCAGCCCTGAGACCGCTCCCACACCCTGAACCCCTCATTCCTGGCCTCACCCCGCAGCCCTCATTCCTGCACCCCAACCCTCTGCCCCAGCCCTGAGAGACTCCCACACCCCAAACCCCTCATCTCCAGCTCCGCTGGGTCGTGGGCATCAACAATTTTCTTCAGCTGGGTTTCCAGAAAAAAAAGTTTGAAAACCACTGCTCTAAGCCGATGGGAGAGAGCTCTGCCATCGGTGTAGTTAATCCACCTCCCTGAGAGGCAACAGCTATGCCAACGGGAGACGCTCTCCCAGTCCCGTCCACATAGTGCTGTCTTCCCGGGGCGTTCGGTCGAAATAACTACGTCTCTCAGGAGTGTGGATTTTTCACACCCCTAACAATATTAGTCTGTAGTGTAGACCAGTTAGTCTACACTGCAATTGGCGGTGTGACTGCAGTACATGAAGACATAACGGAGCTAGGTTTGATCTAGCTAGCTTGGGTACGATGCATCATGGAAGTGTGCAGTGCAGATCAGAGCTGTCTCTCTCTCCTGGTGCTTTCATCAATATGATGGAAATCTGAGGCAACCAGAGTGATGCAGCCACCTGATGGGATGTACCCAGGGGCGGGATTCACAGAAACAGTTAGGCAGCAGGAGGTATTTAAACAAGGCTTTCTTCTTTCATGGATTTAAATTATTGATCCTCTGAAAGAGGCTAAAATCAGTCCCTGCCAGTTGTGGCTGGACAAATGCTAAACCTGCCCCAGCTATCGGTCAATAGGTATTTCTTAAGTGCTTTGGTACATCTTCAGCTTTCAAGTGACTTCATGCTGTGATAGTCTGCTTCATTCATATTTCATTATGTTCCCTTCAGGAAAGCATGCTGTTTTGTGTTGCAAAACTAGCTTCACTTGCTTTTAACATGAAAATATCATCATAGGCTTGCAATATTGTAAACTGCTGACAGTACAACAGAGCGGCAATAAGATGGGTGGATATAATATAGTGATAGGGAGAGAGAATTTGGGCTTGGACAGATGTGCCCAGAAGTTCAAATGCTTCAATATCCACATCTCAGCTCAACCCTGTAAGGCCCCTAAAACTGGGGCTTTAGGAAAGATCACACAAGGACCACTGTCCTAACAGAAGTGGTAGGAGAGAAGACTCCTGTCAGACCAGGGGTTTTTGAATGCTCCTATATACTCTCAGGCATTAAGATCCGGAGTGCGTTTTATGTATTAGAGACAGAGGTGCAAGACAGTGGAGGAGTTAGTGGACCTGCTGCTTCAGGACACTGAAGCAAGCTTCTAATACTAGGGTTACCATAATCATACCCTGTGCAGAGATGTTTACAGCCCAGCTCTGACTAATACAATCCATGGGACAGCAGGACAAATGTAAGAAGGCAAAGATGTGTAATCCGTGACCTGGGAGGCTCCCTCGGCACCACAGGAGAAGGAAGGCAGATGTTCAAGCATCAGCGGTGGCATGAAAGAAAGCATGAGTCAGGGAATGAGAGGAGAAGAGGATGTTGGGCCCAGGCTAGGGCCTGAGGTGGGAATAGGGAGCCTTGAACTGGAAGCTAAGAAGCTTGAACTTGAGGCTGAAATAAACAGGAAGCCACGAAGGGGGTTGCAGATTGGGATGGCTATGTGGCCAAAGCAGGCAATGCAGGCTTATTTCTCTCTGAACTAGTTTTGCCATTCCTAGCTGATGGAGGTATGACGCTCTTGCAGGCCCTCACACTATTTATGTTTTCACAGATTCTAAGGCCAGAAGGGACTACTAGATCATCTAGTATGCCCTTCTGTCTGTCACAGGGCATAGAATTTCACCCAGCTACCCCTGTGTTGGAACCAATACATTGAGTTTGACTAAAGCAGATCTTCTAGAAAGGCATCCAGGTTTCGTAAAGCCCTATCTAATGGCATCAGGTGAGAAGATCATCATTTAAAAAAAATAAGTTCCTAATCTTTACAGGTGTGAAGAAAAGCTTGAAAATGTGACAGGCATATCCTGGAGGCTCAAAAAGCGGCAGACAATAGAAAAGCACATTTTTTAAACCAGTACTTTACATCCAACACAATATTGAGGCCTGACTCAGGATTTTTCAATGTGTGCGGTTGACAATACCATGTGGACATATTTATGTAAACCAACTGCAGCTTTCTTTCAAAGAAAGAAAACAAATGCCCTTCCAATTAGTGCCAGCTGGTTTGCTGAGGTTTAATATTCATATGAAAATGAACAGGCCTAAATATGAACTCATAATACAGACTAACGGCTGTACATAATGCCTCTTAGAAAAGATCTAACTCCTATTCCACTATGTAGAGCAGAATGGTGGCTCTCAATTGTGGTAACATGCTTATTTATTTTTTATGATAGTAGAACCTACAAGCCCCCAATGAGATTGAGGCCCCATTGCATTGGGTATTATACAAAACCCACAGTCCCTACTGTGAAGAGCTTAGTCTAAAGCAGCAGGGCAGAGAAATTGCGGGTGAAATCAAGAAGCAGATTCCCATTTTATAGACAGGGAACAGAGGCACAGATTAAGTGATTTACACAAGGTGATTTAGGAAGTCTGTGGCACAGCCAATCCTGGAAGCCGGGACTCATGCCAATGCCTGAGCCACACAATCTTCCTCGGTCCGTGTTTATTTAGATCTAATTGTGCCACTTCCATTTGGCAAATACCTGCTTTAAGTGACTGTGGTAGGCAGGGCCTTTTTCAGGGGTCGCACTGGGGTGGCTTCAAAGTCCTTTCCCCTTTTCAAAGGGCTGTTTGGGTTTTGCCAAGTCTTGGGGGGCGGGTAGGGGGGGGGGTTGTCAGCTGTTTCCCTCTCAGCGCCTCTGCAACACGAGTCAGCTCCTTGTGAGGCATGACAGCTTTCCGCCTGGCTGCTGCCCCTTCCTGTGACCCACTCTCCTTTTTAAGCTTGCTTCCTCCAACCGTGTGGGAGGTTGGGTTGGGTAGGACTGAGCCCAGAGGAGCTGGTTAGCCATCTCCTGATTGGGATGGGAGCATGCCCCCTCACAGGGAATGATCGTATACTTTGTACTGCTAGGGACCCTTTTCATCCAAGCGCTTTGCAAAACACCAAGTACCAGAATGCTCCTGAGTGGAAAGTCTTACCCCCTGCTGTGCAGATGAGAAAAACAGAGGCCCAGAAAGGCTCAGTGGCTTGTTCAAGATCATACGTGGAAATCAGTGACACAGCTGGGAACAGAAACCAAGAGTTCTCATGATGAGTCATTATCCCTAACCAGCTGGTAGCACCTTTCTCGCTCCGGTTGTTGCATGGATGCATCTATAGCTATATCTATCAATTAGGGTGACCAGACAGCACATGTGAAAAATCGGGACGGGGGTGGGGGGTAATAGGACCCTATATAAGAAAAAAACCCAAAAATCGGGACTGTCCCTATAAAATTGGGACATCTGGTCACCCTACTATCAATCAGCCTGGACCAGACGGCACCCAGGTGAGTTATGGGAGGAAAACAGCTCATTTCAAAGTCTCTCTCCTATACCAGAGTAGGGAAATATTGCAACGTGCAGTTGTCTGATATTGTCCATCGGACAAAAGGAATCCAGCTGGTGGTAATTAACTTGTATTGTAAGATACATAGGGTACATCTACACAGCAATTAAACACCCGTGGCTGACCTAGGTCAGCTGACTTGGGCTCGTGAGGCTCAGGCCTGGGGGCCGTAAAACTGCTGTGTAGACTCCGCAAGGGGGGAGGGTCCCAGAGTTCCGGCTTCAGCCTGAGCCTGAATGTCTACACAGCAATTTATTTAGCCCTGCAGCCTGAGCCCTGCCTTGGGTCTTTTATTCCAGTGTAGACATACCCATACAGAACCTCGAACAGCTTCTGAATTCCATCTCACCAGTAGTTACTCTTACTGTCTTCCACCTACTCTGTCCAGTTAAGCTGATTCTAGCAAGTAGAAAGTCAGGATAGCAACTAGCCCCTTCATTACAGTTTAAAGGGGAAGGAATGTGAGCAGAAACAAAGGGGATTTTATTATATATTTCCCTGCATAGCTCCTCCAATGTTTTTTCCCCTCTAATTGGAACAGATACTTAGTGTTTGACTAATTTTTCATTTGACTCACCTATCTGACCTTTTAGGACTTTGCTGTCACTCAGCATCTCGACATGTGCGTGCTTCAGAACGGTAAATTATGCTCAGAGCAATTTTGTGGTAAATCACATGGAAACAACCTTTAGCGGTATAGATTTATGAAAACAAAAACTAACCAGTCCTTCTCTTACTGATTGAGAACTTTTAAATCTGAGCCAGAGCCTTCCTCTCTTACAGTATAGGGGGAAAGTATGGCAACATAGTACCTGCTACTTTCAATAATACTAGGTACAGTTATATTTATATAAGACAGCTCACAGCCCAAATCCTACAGGCTCTAACAGAAAATGAACTTATCAAGTAAAGGAAGATTTCAGGCGCACATATAAAATCTTGACTCCTGATATTAATAGTACTGAGGCCAGTTGGCAATGATCTACAGATGATATAAAAATGTCAGTGTCCTTCTGTTAGGGATGTAACACAGAAGGTGGAGGAATTTCATTGGAGCCACAAGCCAGGCCTGTAGCAGCATAGACCAACTTAACACACAGGTTGCAAACATGGTTTAAGTAACTAGAAGGACTATTAGTGAGGAAAGACAAAAGAGCTAAGTATGTATAGTTTTCTTAACATGAGTGTAAGGGAGCTGACTACAAGTGCTTGAAAGGTCTAAAGGGAGAAGAATTGAAGGGGTACTAGGATGACATTAAGAAAAGAGGAAAGTGAATATCGGGGGAAATATGCTCTTGGTGAAATCCATTAGACTCTGCTATGGTCTGAGGGAACTGACAGAAACTCCACAGGTAAATACATTTAAAACTAAACTGCAGAGAGCACTCAAGGGAAAACTTTATGGAACAATCTTGCATTGGCAAAATGGTCAGAGAACGGATGGCCCAACAGATCTTTTCATCCTTAAGGAAATGCCTGTGATACAAGAACAAATGCTACTAACCACGGGGTAGGGGCGGGGTGGTATATTTCCCCTCACACTCTTCACCTTCAATTGGTTTTACACTTTTGATTCTTTTAGGTCATCCCTGACAAATGCCATTTCTGATGAGGCTTTCTGAGGTGCCCCCAACACGGGATTGGGCTACCCGTTCACAGAGCCTGCCAACCCAATTTAGTTTTGCCTCTTCGTACAAATATATATTCAAATATGTTTGGGGGGGGGGGGGATGGAAATCTGTCTGGATCCTACCAACATTTAAACACATGTAGTTTGTGCTTCATTCCAGGGGCATTCCAATGGTACACACAATCACAGAGCCTCTCATTACCGTTATACAAACATCATTATGGAAAATTACAGTTAGCCTATCCAATTGTAGCACTATTACACTACTGCCCTTGAACACCAGAGTATAGATTACATCTAAAGACACTCAGACTGTCTTCTGCCAAGACAGAAGATAATGACAGTGTATATCAACATAATTGCTACAAGTGACTGGCTGCCTCATTTGAAGGCTTTGGCTGAGGTTGCTTGTTTAATTTCACCGAGAACAGAAATGTCTCAAGTGTCATGCATGGAATTTTGGGTGGCATCAGCTGGCAATTTGTGAACCAAACTGGGTGTCCCTGGCTACCAAGTCTCTTCCCTCCCTTCCCCTTCTCTATTTCTTTAAGGTATTGCTGTTGTGTTGGGCCTAGGCAAGGAGGAGCATACCGATGACTGAAAGATACCACAATGTCAGGCTCAGAATCTTTCTATTCCAAGGCAAGATCTTTCGAGGCCTCCAAAAGTCATGGCTAAGGGAACATCCTATTTGTTGTTGGATGGCGCCTCGCAAGCTCCTGGGTGTACCGTGCTACATACTAGAAAATCAGCATGGTGAAAAAGCACCAGCAGTACCACTTCTATCTGTATTATATCTAGATGACAGACTCTACATCCTACTCTATCCCCAGTGCTCTCACCCAGGTACCATAGGTAGCCATAGGCCAGTTCATTCCGTGTGTGAAAGAAAATTAAAACACCCAGCTTCTTAATGCATGTTTCCCTCTGCAAGCAACAGGCCTCTCATAATGAAACAGTATGTTCCCTGCACGATAGGATGCCTTCTTTCCCTCACCTAGACCAATTTATATTGTCCCCTACTTGCTCTTGCCTTATGCTCACACCAGGCTGCCAGAGCAAGTGTGAGGCTTGTTCACGACTTCTGCCTGCCTCCCGTTCCTCTGTGTACACTCAAACATGTCCTGGTGCTTGGGCTGCTCTGGGGTTTACCGAAGGTAGGGCTTGAGCATTTCTACAGCATTTGATAGCAGATGCTGGCAGCGAATCATGAGCCTGGCCAACTGGTAAGGTTGTCCAAGAACTGCTTGAATGTGAAGTAGTATTGTCAATAAATAACAGCCAGCTAGGAAGTTATCGCTGCACTGCAATCCCCTCCATGGCCCCAGGGAACTTCACAGCAAAAGCAAGGATAAGATTCCAGTCCTCCAGCCCTGCAGAGCTAGAGAATGCACTCTTAGCAGTTGCGTAGGGACTGTGCCCCACAGATGAGTAATTCGGAGTCTATGCCATAGACACAATCCAGCTTGCACAGTGGTGGCAGTGTACTATCACTCTGAAAAGGGGCGCTTTCTTTCACAGTGGTGTTTGTCTGTTTCATTCCCTTGTAGCTAATTAATTATCTGTTCTCTTCAGTAGAAGGATGCATTTTTGATTTGCTTCTTGTCAATAACAATTCCTCTCGCCACAGAGCAGATCAAGAGCCTTAACTTCTTTATACAGCAGTTTCAGTGAATACCCTCAGGTGGGTTTGGCAAGTCCCCCTTGATGTGCAATTGCTGATTCCTGACACGCTCAGATGCATGCCAGCTATTTATGGAAAGGGATCCTCATTCGCATTTCATCTTCCACTTCTTGAACTACCTTTCTGTTCCAGCTTGCTATTTTATTTTAAACGTAAATCGACGAGACTTTACTCTCCCATTGTCCTTTATTCTCTTGTAGAGAAAATGGACTTGAAGCCACTGAAGTTTTATCAGAACATTTCTTTCCAACTCTGAAGCCAAACTCAGGTTAAGCCTGGGCCAGGGATGCTTTTTAAAGCTCCCTAGGCTATTTGGACCCTTTTTTGCTGTTCCCTAGCAGCTCAACTGGCCTTTCAGCAGCAGTTTGTGGCTCAAGAGAGAGCTTGCCTTCCATTATAAGAAGGAAGTGCTCAGCACCCACAGTCAGGGCCAGATTTTCAAAAGAGGCAACTAAAATAAGCAGCTGGATTTCCAAATTGTCAGCATATTTGGTTCCAAGCCGCTAGGAACATGTGGGCACCAGGGTTACAGTGGAAGCTGTTTGGGTGCTGAGCACCTCTGAAAATCTGGCCTTTATTTAGGTGTCTCAATATGGGGGGCTGAGCACTTGAAAATCTGGGCCCATGTTTGGAACACTGAACAGGTGTCAGTTCAGGTTCCAGGCCTTTGAGGGACTGCATGATCAATGCTTGCGGAAGTGAGCAGGGATGGTGGTGCTCACTGGATTGGGCCCTTACGTTTTTGCAACAGAAAATGGTTTTGAATCAGCTGAAGGGCTGCTTACACTGTGCTAGGAATGGCAAACTATTGCTCTTCTCCTTCAAGCCCCAATCTCATGAGGCTCCTATTGACTGTTCCCCCTACTCACCTTATTTAACAAAGGCACAGGTATTTGGGAAATGATTCTCCAGTAACTAGGTGTCAGCTGTACACAGCTATATTGGTGCACAGGTGTATGCCTTAGGCCCAAACCCACCCATCAGACTGTTGCCTTGCACAATCAGCGGCCACAGCTAGATAGAAATTGTGCAGAACAATTCCGCACTGGTTTAGGTTGGGCAGAAAAGAATCTAATAAGCCATCTTCTCCATCTCTGATTGACAGCCTTATCTTAGAATTCCTAATGGTCTAAATTAGAGCTGAATCCTCCTACTGTAGTTTTGGCATTGGCTTCCATGGCAGGAGGACCACAGGAGGGGTCCATCTAATCCACTATCCAGTCTCCAACAGTCTCCAGCACCAGATGCTTCAGAGGAAGGTGCAAGAAATGCTGCAGGAGGCATTCATGACCTAGGAATAACATGCTCCCAGTTTTTCCTGTCTTCCATTCGTTCCTTAGTTTGGCTTCGGAATGAGGATTTATAACCCATTTAAAACTTTTTTTAAAAAATTTAAACTTTACTCTTAACTCTGGATGTTCTTGTTATCCACACAAATATCCAGTCTCTGTTCACTAGCTTAGTAGGATTAATGAGTTCCACAGGCCAGTTGTGCACTGTGTGGAAATGTTTTTCTTATGTATGAAATCTTCTGCCTTTCAATTTCATTGAATATCCTTTTGCCCTTGTATCATGAGAGAGGGTGAATCAGGTGCCTGGACTATTCTCTCTCACCCACTCATTATTTGCATTGAAGTAGCACCTAATAGCCCCAGTCCTGGACTAGAACTCCAAGGTCCTAGGCGCTACACAAACACAGCCTTTGTGTTGCTGCTTATTGGTTACCTCTCTAAATGGAATGGTTGCACTCACTTCAATCTCTTATCACATGGAAGTTTCCTGTGTCACTAACCATTCTAAGCACCCATCTCTAGGCCTGCTCCATTTCTGACATATCATTTGGGTGATAAGTGACACAAACTGACCACATGATTGCAGCGGTACTATTGATTTATGTAATAGCATGATGGTTTCAGTTTTATTCTCCAGCTCTCGTAGGCATTTGCTTTTTTGACCACTGCTGCACACTGAGCAGACGTCTTCATTGAACTCTCCACAGAGATGCCCTGGTCTTTTCTAACAGTTGGTTTAAATCCCAGGAAGGCAATGGCAGGGCCTTAGAAAGTAAGGGTTTCAACTCAAGTGCTGTATTTTCCATATAGATGTTAGGTATCAGGTAACTGACAAGTTGCATCTGCACTGAAAATTGCATTGCAACCAGCACCAGACACACTTATTACTTGCAGTTACTAACCCAAAATACAATTTAAAAAGAGAGCACCACAGGCAAGATGCTTATTACAAGGTAATCATAGCCTTGGGGAATGACCTGGCATAAAGCAAGATGATGTTTTTACAACAATTATAACATCCTTCCGTTTTATAAGTAAATATGGAAGTTATGCAAATGACTCATCAGTGGAAGCTACCCCTTGGTGATACAATATTTCAAGTATAGTTTTGAGAGATTTATCTAGCCAAAAGCTGCATTTAGTCTGAGTTATTTTATGTTAACTACAGGCACTCGGAGCTTTCACTATGTTCGCTTTCCTCCACGCTTAAATTCCTTCTTTCCTCTCTCAAATCTTTCCTGAATGCATTTACCTTTCTTCCAGGATCAGCTCCTGCCACCAACTCCTGCTTTACCCCCAATAACAAAAGCTGCTTCAAAAAATCTACCTCCCCTTGCTATTAAAGTACTATGAAGCAGGAAGGCCGAAAGCAGGGCTCATTTTGGTTACGGAAGCTTAGCTTTTTTTATTCAATGTCTATGTACCATGCTGACTGGCTTCCCAGCTAGACAGAACTCCTATCTCCACATTCTTTGCTGCACAGGATCGAGCAGATTTCTTCTGAAGCAATATTCGTAGATCCTTAAGGCCTAAGAGACCATTACCATCCAAGTCTGACTTCCCGCATAACACAGGTCATAGAATTTCTCCCAGCAGTTCTTGCCCAATAACTTGCAATTGAACTAGAGTATCTTTTAAGAAGACATTTGGCAACTTCTTTTCTCCTTCACTCCTGTTTCTGAGTCAAAGGTCTTGCCTACTTTCTGCCTCTGACCTGTTCCTTGGCCCCATCCCTTATCATCTCCTTTCATCCCTGGTTCCCTCTATCTGTTCTGTAACTACTGTCTCCCCTGTGTCATTTCTCTCTGCCTTCACACTTGGGTACTGAGCTCCTTTAAACACTGCCATTAAGTGTCAGCTCGGGGGGCTGACCACTACTGAAAAAAAATCTGGCCCCAGTTGGGGGTGCTGAGCACTTGAAAAATCTATCTCCAAACTTTTGAAGACCTGACCGTAAAGGACGTTACTATCTGAGGGCTATTTGCTGGCTTACATCAACTGAGTTGATGGCTCTTGCGCTAAAGGCTGGTGGACAGATGTGCATCGCACAAAACCATCATCACCATGACCAGCCTTCTCAGCAGAGAGGCCGAGAATGAAGAGGTGGTCTTGGCTGGCACATTGCAGGGCAAGCTTGCATTGCCTGTGCCCATGTCCCTGTAATGCCAATCCAGGACTTCAGGTTCATAGGGTGTCCATTTTGCACCTTTCAGAAAACTCACAACAAAAAGTAGGGTGATTTTATGATATTGTATTTAATATTGAATTGTGTCTGGGGCAAAGTCAGCTTCTTATGTCCAAGGAGCAGCTAAGATACAGGGCAGCTCCACGCTGCAAGTAATGCTACCTGAACTCATTTTAGGGACCCATTCAAGTTATAAAAAGAATACCAAGAGAACTGAAATTTCACCTGCTCTGGCAACACTACCAGTTAATACCACTGGGAGCTTGCTTAATTAGCATCTCCGAGGCATCCAAAAAGTCTTCTAATCAGGTCTCTGTAAACTGCATCATGCTAATCCAGGAGAGACCAATGCTATTTTGTAGTTTCTTTGTGCCTTCATCCCCCAACAAGGCATCGGTAAACCCGTTACAGAGCATGGGAAGTAACACTCAGCTATCTTGCTCATCTGAATTAGAACTATTGCCTTCAGCCTCAAATGAGGAACTACTAGAAGGAAGGAGCTGGTCCTTAGGATGGAGCTGCTGGAAAATTAATTATTCTCTTCCCCAAAGAGAAGCTTTTACAGGGAAGGCTTCACACTCACCCATAGGTGAGGTATATTCAATGTAATATTTTCTATCTCCATCCTGTAAAGGTGTGATTGGGGTTGAAGTCGAAGGCACTACCCACCTGCCTGTTGTGGATCACAGTCTGACCCCCTGCTTCTCTTTTGAAAGCAGCATCCATCCCCAATCATTATGCTGGGTCCTCACATACATGTGACTCTACAAGGTCAAAGAAATGCTGATTTAATGGCCAAAGGAAAACCTGGTGATTAAGTACACAGAGAATCCTCGTGCGCTCATTGACCAACACTGGCAAATTATACACCAATCCCTCCTGGGTCAGGCGTAATTATTTTGCACCAACTGATGTTGGAGGACACACATCCAGGCAGGCCAATCCAACACTACACACTTGGCTAGTGATCTCCCCACCCCCCCGGGGAAATAATGCCTTTAAAAACCTAGTGAAAAACAGGAATCCCGTTTCTGAAGGAGAGGAAGGATGGTCTGTTATTTAAGGCCCAGGACTGGGAGTCCTGCATTGCCTGCCCGGCACTACCACTGAGTCGGTGCAGGTCTTTCAGCAAGTCACTTAGAGCCAGAATTTTCAGAAGGACTCTGCGGCCATAGCTGGGGCCAGTTTTCAAGCTTGCTCAGCTCCCACTTTCAGCATCAAAATAAGCAGACGGGTTTTCAGATGAGCTCAATGTGCCGAGTGCTGCTGAGCTTCCGAGAATCTGGCCAGAAGTGTCACAACAGGAGCTGCTGGTTGATGGGCACTTTTGTAAGATACACAAGTGTGGCTTTTGATACACAAAATAAATGGGAGCTGAGCTCTTTGGACTATCTGGGCCCAGTTGTGGATGCTGTGCACCTGAAAATCTAGCCCAGAGCTCCCTTACGAGTGAAATCCTTCACCTCTCTGTGCATCTGTTTTCTCACTTTTATGATGGGGATAATACAGCTTAATCACAAGGGGGTCAGAAGGACTAATTCACTGATAATTGCAAAGCTTTTTGAGATCCTAGCATGAAATGAACTTGAGAAGTATTATTTATTTTACAAGCATGGCGACTCTATTCTGTTTGCACAAGACTCCTCCCTGGCCGCCTCCTGCAGCATGACAGGCTGTGTCAATCACTCCCCTCACATCACCTCTGTAAGCCCCTTTGTTTTCAGTTTAAACGTATTTTTACCGAAAAACTCCCAGGTTTTACAAAAAGTATTACAGTTTGTGACGGGTGCCCCCCATAAGGCTTTATGGAAATACGCTTATGAATGTATATATGACATAACTGGAATATGTTTTATGCTACATATGCCATGTAACATATCTCGGTAAAGCTTATGATCTACTGAATACATTCCTCCTATTTGCATGCACATATTTTTGTACTTGAAATTATGAATATTGGCTGTATACTTGCTTGATTTCTAAGTAAGCTTTGTAAGGCATTTGGTCAGCTTCTTTAGAAAGGAATTTGCAAAGTTAAGTGCCCAATCAAGAAGCACTTAAGGAACAATGAATCTTGGAATGCTCCAATCCACATAAGAAGTCTACCTGAGGACGTTCAAGGAAGCTTGTGAACAGGGCTGCTACCCCATAAGTTCTGAGTCATGCATGGACATGTGACTTGCCCATGTGACTCCAAAACTCCATCTTGGAGCTGGACTTTGCATAGGAGAGAGGAGGGGGTCTCCACCCACAAGAGAAAGTCTATTTAAACCCCTGGGAGATCCCTCCATTTTGTCTTCAGCTGGCTAAGAGAGAGCCTCTCCACCCCCAAGGATACCTGAAAGGAACTGGAACAAAGGACAGTAACTACAGGGGGTGTGAGTGATTGCTGGACGCTGAGTAGAAGGAGACTAGTCTGTAAAAGGAAGCTTACTGGGTGAGTTTTTTATCTGTATTCAGTTTCTTAGACATACACTTGTGTGTTCTATTTTATTTTGTTTGGTAAATCACTTTGCTAGTTACTAGTTGGAACCACTTAAATCCTACTTTCTGTAATTAACCCAGAATATGCATTAATACCCGGGAGGGGGCAAACAGCTGTGCATATCTCTCTCTCAGTGTTATAGAGGGCGAACAATTTATGAGTTTACCCTGCATAAGCTTTATACAGGGTAAAATGGATTTATTTGGGGTTTGGACCCCATTGGGAGTTGGACATCTGAGTGTTACAGACAGGAACACTTCTGTAAGTTGCTTTCAGTTAAGCCTACTGCTGTTAGGGGATGTGGTTCTGACCCTGGGTCTGGGTTTGCAGCAGGCTAGTGGGTCTGGCTCAAACCAGGCAGGGCACTGAAGTCTTTAGCTGCCAGGGCAGGAAAGCAGGGGCAGAAGTAGTTTGGCACATCAGTTGGCAGCCCCAAGGGAGTTTCTGTGATCCAACCCATCACACAGGTTTTTTCTGATTTTCACCCTACTTTTGTATCATTCAAATATATAAAAAATAACTGGTCTTATTAGGAAAATACAATACATTGCATGAGATATACGTAGTACGATAATACATTCGTCTGTGTGTATATGCAGAGCTGCCTGTTGACGGAAGGCTATGTATTAGTCTAGAAGATACACACAATAACAAACAGGCGTGCATACAAGCTCTGAAGTGTGTGTGCATCTGAACGTACTGTGGCAAAGTTCCTCCTCTACCTTGGTGGGTCCTGCGCTTATTGGTGGATTTGCTCACCTCCGTGATCTTCCCCTCTGGTGGAACCCACAGTCTGGGTCAACTCCTCCGGTGTCTGATCAGGAGTTGGGAGGAACCTGGGCCCGCCCTCTACTGTGGGTTCCAGCCCAGGGCCCTGTGGATTGCAGCTGTCTATAGTGCCTCCTGTAACAGCTGCATGACAGCTACAACTCCCTGGGCTACTTCCCCATGGCCTCCTCCAAACACCTTCTTTATCCTCAACACAGGACCTTCCTCTTGGTGTCTGATAATGCTTGTACTCCTCAGTCCTCCAGCAGCACACCCTCTCAGCTCCTTGCACCTCTTGCTCCCAGCTCCTCACAGGGATGCCTCACTGACTAACTGGGAGGCTTTTAACTAGTTCCAGCCAGCCCTTGATTGGCTTCAGGTGTCCCAATCAATGTAGCTATCTCCACTGCCTTCTAGAAGGATCTTAATTGGCCCCAGGTGTCTTGATTAACCTGGAGCAACTGCCATTTGGTTACCATGGTACCAGGGATTTGTTTAGCCTGGGGCTAACATACCTGTTCCTCACTACTTTACTGTAGCCATCTGGCCTTGCCCCATCACAGTACAGATAAACCTCACACCCACTACGTACACATTTCAAGCTGTTAGCAGATAATGGTTTAAAGATTTGACACACTAAAATGGGAAGAAAACAAAAATCTGTATCAGAATACATCCTAGAACACAAGGAAGTATTCAAAAGTTTTAAACAAAAACAGGAGAAAAGGATGAAGCTGAGTGTATGCACTGCAAATGGTGTGGCCCAATTATTAAATGTAAATATTTATAGGCTGATAGTTATAAGTCTACAACAGTAAACTGTTTATTCAAATGAAAAGTTTTATTTGGGGATTAGAGAGATATTGTTTTCTTAAACTCAGAGGTGGGATTGTGTTTTGAGTTCTGTTTTAGTTCTGCAGCAAACCACATTGATGAACGGAATTCAGAGCATTAATCTACTGAATACTTTTTCCCCATCTTTCCGTCCACCAAAATAAACCCCGATATTTACCCAGAAAAATTATTAATATTTTTTTGCACTGATTTTCACCTGTTTTTGTTGTTGTGGTAATAAACACTGATAAATTTCAGGGAAAAATTAATTAAAATAAAAACTGAAAACGAAGGGCCTTACACATCCACTATACCACCTAGCCCATTCTGACTGATCATATCTGCCCATGGCAAACACATACACATGCCTGACGTGTGTCTCCACGCTATCAGTGTTCCAGGCTGTGGGGCAGCATTACTTTCTGCCTTTACTTTGCACCTTCCCCACTTACTCCTTTTGTAACTGGTTCTCGCCTCACCTACCAGTGGCCCTGCTGCCACAAGTCCAATCAAACATGCAGCAAGGTGTCATGAAGAAGCAACAGAATCTCATGATCCTATGCAAACATGGGTGGTCAGTAAACTCACTTCTTGGCCTGGTTAGATTCCCGTCAGAGGGAGGTGCCATGCTCTAATAAATAGGATACTGAGCTGGGAGTCAGGAGACCCAGGTTCTATTCCCAGCTATGCCTTGCATTCTCTACCTATAACATGGGGATAATAATACTAACTTGCCTTTTTAAACTGCTTTGAGCGCTACATATAAAAGGAATGTTTGATTCGAACCCCACCCCTTTCAGTTGTTCAAAGAGTAAAACAGACAGCAACCAGTAGAAATGGCCTCAGACTAGCGAACTGAACCCAGGAGCTATAGTTAATCTGTGTCTCAAAGGCAATAGAACTGTTGGCGCTAGCACAGGGGTGGGCAAACTTTCTGGCCCGAGGGCCACATCTGGGTATGGAAATTGTATGGCGGGCCTTGAATGCTCACAAAATTGTGCGGAGCCTCCTGGCTGCCCCTACACGTAGGAGGCGAAGGAGGGATGTGCCACTGCTTCCAGGAGCCATGCAGAACCCCAGCACGCGTGGAGCAGGGCAAGCCCCTGACCCTGCTCCCTGACTGGAGCTTGAGGGCCAGATTAAAATGTCTGAAGGGCCAGATGCGGCCTCCGGGCCGTAGTTTGCCCACCTCTGCCCTAGCACATGAAAGCCCAGCATCAGAGATTGCAAACCTGCACTGAAAAGTAGGCCTGAGCTATAAGCTTTGGCTCTGGATACAAGTGCCTCCACTCCCTCTCTGTTTAAAATATCAATGCTTCTTATGGCTTTGGGTAGCAAAGAGCAATATAAAGTAAACCAAACATGAAAGTAATTAGGGTAATGACTGGCATTGGAGAGACAAATGTCCTGGTGGACATGGAAGTGCTATGAATAATTAGCAGCTGTTGACACGAGAAAATATTGGCTACATTTAGAGCAACTGAACCGAATGAAAGTGAAGGGCTGGGTGGGGTGGAGGAGATTCATCCCCTTTATTCTGCTCTCCCTCCTCATAAAAATTAATTTCCTCACTGCCAATGAGAGGGGAAAAAACACCCGATTAGATCTGATGAGCCGATTTCATATAGGATATTTGAAGAAAAGAACCCGGGGGGGGGAGAGCTCTAAAATTAATCATATTAAAGTGGGAGACACCCATGTACTTTGCTAATTTTAATGAGGAATTAAAATAAATCCTTTGAAGAAATAAATTAATGTGATGTTTCTTTGAAAAATCTGAATGTCACTATTGTTAAATGAGACACTGGAAGTCTATGAAACGGGTTTTCAATGGATACCACAAGTAATTTTCATTTTCCTGACTCCTCCCTGCTCTACTCCTCCTCTGCCCCCTCCCACACCACCAGTTCTTTCCCACCTTCCTATCCCCATGTGCTTCTTGTGCACCTGCTGGCCCTGTCGCCCATCTGATCGGATCTGCACTGGTTCTTGGCCAGCTTAACCTCCTGATGTGGCCTGTTACTTCTCCCTTGTCACTTCCCTTGTCAAGCAGTGGGGAACTAGCAGTATTGTGAGGCAGTGGGTATGTCCAATGAGAAGATGTGGCCCACTATCATTCATTCTAGGCAGGAAATGCCAAATCTAGGCAGGAAATGCCAGGCACAGAATGCCAAATCCCCATGATAGAACTGCAGGTACTAACTGTGTTAGTAACAAACAGATACCATGGTGATGGACATGGTAAAAGAACCTGAAAAGAACAGCATTACTAAACACAAAACCATACAGAACTGTGTCTGGGGGGCAGGGGTCCCTGAAATTCCAGGCCGAACCCACAGGGTGAACCCTTACAGCGCTTAATTTGTAATGAAAGAGGTGCCGGGGCTCAAGCAATTTTTTTACATTCATAGCTGACGCAGCAAGCCCAGAGGTGCGAGGGGTATGACCTGCCAAGCCTAGAGGTGTCGGGGCTCAACCCTGGTACAAATTAAGCACTGGACCCTTAGCAAGCTGAATGCTGAGAGGAAGATCTCATGAATCCCTGTGAGCTCAATTTGGCCAGTTTCACCCAGTCTCGTTTTTGAGCCACATCATCAGTTGATTTTTCTACAGCAGGTTTTCTACCCTTTAAAACAATGGTGTGAGTTTGAGCGGACAAGTGAGCCACCATGCATGCCAGTGGCACTGAAGCTACTTCCCAAGATTTACCATTTAGAAACAGGGTAAATCTCAGTACAGTTTATTTTGAATTAAAAATACCTTTGAGGCTCTTGGAGGCAGAGCTCTAGGAACCGTGATGAAGAGCAAATGAACTCCGACCTGAGGCAGCGAACTTTGAGGATGGCTGCATTTAAAAGCCTCTCTTCTGGCCCACAGAACGTCGCCCAGGTGAGCAATAGAGGGTGAAATGGGGATGACCTGGAGAAAAACCAAGCAGTGTAGTTCTTAACTCTAAAGCTTCCTGTATCCGCTCCTTCCTGAAAATGCAAATTCAATCCACTTCTTTTGACAGCATCCCTACGTATGAATTCTTGTCATTGCCACTAGCCCACACACGTGCTATAAAATCAGGTTACCAATGAAGTGCTAGAGCTGGGGAGCATCAATCCGGAGGGGCCTGGAGCTGTCCTCTTTCAGGTCAAGAGAAAGATCGGGCCCTCCATGCCTTTGCTGGTGAGGCAGTAAAGCCTGTCTGGGCAGGAAATACAGAGCAGAGCTGGCGCTGCAGACCTGCTGTCTGGTAGCCCCTATTGCTAGCGGCATGATTGCAGGGTCACTTGAACAAGCTGCATCCTATCCCAGACCAGTGTTTCGGCCCCCCAAGCTGAACACAAACCTGGGCAGTGTTCCTAGCTCTCTCACCCAGGACAGGTAAGATTTTCACTTTACTCCCTCTAGCTCTGCAGAGCCAAACAAAGATTTCATGGAGTGGAATTATTAATTAAGTTCCTATTCCTACATCTGTGCAACCCCACTGTATTTGGCCTGCAAAATCTATCACCAGGAATGGAACAGGGGCCAAAGAGAACCCAGCTTGACTCAGCTCTAGGGCAAGTTTGCAGAGCTGGAAGTTAATGTATTTACTTGTAACAAAACAGGTCTAATCTGAGGTCAGTGAGATAACAAAAATTGAAGCCCCAGCAATGCCCTTGTTGAAGTCATTTCTGAGCAGACCCACACTTGCACCATTGTTTCTTCTCTAGGGAGCATGCAGCATCCCACTAGAGTCATCTCTCCTATCAAGTGACTTACTTTCCATTATGAAATAAGTTTGCCTTTCAGGAGGCACCAGCAATTAAGACACTTCTACCCCATCTCCTTATCCTCCCCTGCACGTCTAAGACAAGCAAAAAACAAGTTCCTTAAAAATACAGCCTGGCACAAGTGTACCATAAGTATTGAGGTTTCATTCTCTCCAGGGCAGAGACTGTCCACATCCTTCAAAGTCACTGATATCCACCGTGAACACTACAATTTCATTGTTCCTGCCAGTCCCCCCAGTGCCACTTTGTCTCCCAAACTGCACAGGCTCATTAAAGCGTAGCAGAGAGCATTAGTCATCGCACTAAACCAGGAGGCACTGGCCCGCTACAACGTGACAGCGCTTTAACAATATAAACTGAATTTACAGGAGAAAGCAGCTGGTATGAAAATAACTGTATCTACCTCACTCCCTGACATTCTTCGACTTGCATGCGCTCAGCAGTTTGTTCAGAGATGATGATGAATCATATTTAATCACATGCTATTAGAGGAGGATAAGACCACACAGCATGTCTAGGTTAATAGGTAGGAGACGGGCATATCTGACGCCAGCTTAAAAAAAACTCAATTCTGTAGACAGAATTCTCTTTAGGAAGTGTGCCTTCTCATTTGAAGGATTAGGCAAACAGCTCTGTCCTCCACGACTTCCGGGAGGACAAAGTGCCAGAGAAAACTAATTCCCTTGCATGGGATTTAGCCCCACAACTCCTACTAAATAACTTGGAGTGACGTGCGTCAAGTTTGTGGAACAGTGAGAATTAAGTGGGGGTCAGCAGCATGTACCTCTGGCCTGGAGGGGAGTCCTAGTTTAAATCAGGTGGCTGTTTCGATGGTGAAATTAGGCTACGTGGGTTGCCTTCCAAGAGAAATGGGTGCAGTTTCAATACCTACATATTGATAGAGCACCTTATCAGTGTGGCATCTACAGCAAGTTCTATATATACTGCTTGAGGCATTTAACAGTGGACAAAGCACTAGAAAATGTAGTACAGGAAGACAAATGGGATTACCAGTATAGTATTTACCATCTCTATCTTCTGTGGTAACTCCACACCATACCGTCAGGTTATTTTCCCCAGGCAGTGTCCATAAAATTCTGAGATAAATGAAGCTATTCATTTACAATCTGACCTGCACTTCAGTCAGGCACTATGCAGCTCAGCCGGGGGATCCAAGTGTTTTGCAGGAGTGTTTTGACCCGGACCTGCTGTGGAATAAGATTTCAGCATGGCCATTAGGAAAAATGAGCTGTGCTTTTTCAATTCATTGTATCCACTTTGTGCGCTCTCGCACATCTCCGGTATGTTGGGCAACCTCCAGCTCCAATGCTGCCCCTTGCACTTCGGAAGTCCAGTGGAGTCTTGGTGTTTTAAGAAAACTTGTTCTAACCCTAACCTGTTGCTGCAGTGGTGAAGAGCAGTAAAGAGGTTAGGGTTGCATGGCTCATCATACTGAATATTAATCCAAGGTAGTATTTATTGTCTTGTTCTTTTTCCATTCATCAGATTAGAGATATCCTTAAATTGGCCATGAATACATTTAGGCTGGGAGTTAGAATAAGATTTCTAATCATCAGGGAATGAGGATCTTCCAGTAGGAGTAGAAGGGGCAGACAACCTAATTAGCTTTTAAGATGAAGTTTATAAATGAGACTGTATGATAGGTTGTCTGCAATAGGCTTTGAAGACTTTTCCGGTTATGTGTTTCTAAATGCCTCCACTTAAGATTTTCAACAAATGGATGCCTATGGTTAGATTCCTAAGCCCACAGTTAGGGTCCTTAGGTAAGTGGTCTGATTTTCTAAGGTACTGAGCATGCAGCAGTTCCCACCATTGGGAAGAGGTGGGTGTTTAGTACTTTAGAAAATCAGGCCACTTATTCAGGCACTTTAATATGGATTTAAACTCCTAGTTTTAAACCAAGATTTTCAAAAATGGTTGCCTCTGCCCTTCTTTGTTCAGGTTCCTGACCCACTGTCCCCCCCACTGTAGATTATAATGTACATAAACACAAAACACTGAATTTTATTTTTCAACTTTGTTTAGAAGCACTTTTCATAGCAATGCGGAAAAAATATAGACATGGGAACAGAAGCTCCACAGTACAAGAGCCCAGCAAAATGGAATTCAGTACTGTCATGAGGGCCAAATATAGGGCCTTTTAAATCCTAATGTTTTTACTCAGAGTCTTATAGCATATAGGCCAAGGTGCATGCATTATAGGCACCTGATCTTATGGAGGTACTGAGTACCTGCAACTCCTATTGACTTTAACCCAATTCCACAGGTCTGTTGGATTTCAGTTACGATTCATTAGTCCTGTGAAAACAGCAAAATAGCAATGCATTTGGGGACAGTGTCAGCTGTGCATTTACAGTTTTCACAGTGGTTGAAACAATTTCTCCAAAATTACAACCATTTTATTATTACAAACAAAGCTGTGTACCCAACTGTACATATTAGAATAAGACTGCCGTGATCGTTAAGTTATATCGAGTGAAGACAATCCCATTATGTTCTGGAGTTAGTACTGGAGGCAAACCTCTTCATATTATGCTCAATGAGTCAACATTACTAGACTCTACCACTTTACAATAAAGAGAAGAATGATAGGAGAATGCATGACTAGTCATTTGAACCTATAAAGGCTGACCGGCTCTCTTAGTAATCAGATGCAGCCAATTTCATCTATTTGAATGGCAGCCAAGCTCAGTGATGACCCAAAGGTATTACCATCTGAAGGCTTCTGTGGCCTGTGTGAAATGAGCTGGTGCTCTCACTCCAGATCCCAGTGGGAAGGGTGTCCTGTCACTCACTCAAAATCAGCACTATAGAGTGTCATTGTTGGCAGACTCAGAGTCCCCAGACTGGCTGGGGCCTGGAGAGTGAACTAAACTCTCCTGCCTCAAAGGAGCATATCGGAAGGGTAGCATTCGAAAGCATGCCCTGTGCTGTACCTGCTCTATGGGTAAGTGAGGATTTCTCGCCTTGTGGCTCTAAGACTGGCAGTTTTCACAGACTCTGAGCTCACATTTTAGAAAAAAAGGCTAAGGCCGAAGAGTGCACCTCTACTGGGCACAACAGGTTACACAGTGTATGTGGCTCATCTGGCCTTGCGGTAGTAACTTTTCCCTTGTATGCCCACCTGAACATACATATTTGATCACCCATTGAACTCATCTTTGGCAAGAAAATTAATTCAGTTTCATCATCCGTTGTGTCCTGAAAGGAAGAAGGACAACACACTATGTAATGAAATCACTTGGTTACAATCTCCAGTGAACAGGAAAAGCACGAAGTTTCAGCTTATTACTGTACAGAAGACTTCACAAAAGTTATTCATCTGCCAAATGGAAGAATTACATGGCAGTGGATCTGTGTTACTCAAAACAAAAACAAAACCAACTACAACTGATGGACGTGGAGCTGCTCTCTAATAATTTTTGAATACTGTATGTTGGCTTAGTTATTGGGATGTTTACTGTAGGACTGTATTGGTTTAGTTTAATGGCAGACTGTAAGGAAACCATCAAGAAGGAAAGAATAGCTCAAGATAGGCCACCCTCTCAAACACTTGAGGGTTGTATAGGACAATGGTAGAGCCATAGGGGATAAGCCTAAAACACGCAGTTTGTCACATTACTCACTTGACATGTAGTCTGAACTCCCCTCTTGCTCCCTTCCACTCATGCTAGACTGAAGCAGCTGGGCAGGGCAGCATGGGGGATCTTGCATGCACTCTGTTCTGCTAATACACATTCTCTCCAGGGCTGCCAATCCAATACCTTCTATCAGCCTATAAATCACTCCGTTTAAAAGATCAGAACAGGGAGAAATTCAGTGCAACTGCTCTTAGGACCAGCAAGGGGCTCAGAGTGCAGAAAGGGCTCAAACACCCCCATCACTGTTGATCATATCTTATACCTTGGTTCTAAGCAAGTTAACTTAGAAATCCTACTTCCATGTCCATTACATGCAAGCTGTCTGTGCCCTAAAGAACTATTAGGTCACCTGTTTCAATATCACAGAACTCCAGCAACAATCAGAGCCTGGTATTGACGGCAGCTCTCTGCAGTCCTGAACCCTGCCCTTCCAAACTGAAGGACCACCTTTGGTTTCTGCAGCCACACTCCACATAACCGTGACCACTGCTCCACACAGTGTCCTGGCCAAGGTCATTCAGCTGTGTCAGTGGTTAGAGTGAAAAGGAACAAGACAAGGGATATTTAAAAAGAGCAACTCAGGATACATGTTGCCCAGCTCCGGTAGACAGACAAACGCAACCTCTGCTCAAGCTACCATGCTAAATATAGTAGTGTGGTCAGGGATAGCACTAGTGGTGGCCTGGGCTAGTTGTCCAAGTATGTACCCAGGGGGTCAGGGTGGGTTTGTACTTGGGTGGCTAGCCCCAGCTACACTACTATTCCTAGTGCACTAGCTCAAGCACAGCTAGCACCTATCTGTCTACTCGTGCTGGGAAGCACGCTTCCAGCTGCAGTGTAGATGTACCCTTTGTGAGAACGCATGGCTCTGTATTCTGTTCAGCCACAGACTGCCATGTCTACACATTGAGTCATCGCTACGAGTGGGACTTCTTTAGTCTCACACTCCACTTTCAGGAGCAGATTCCCAGGGTCATTGACTAAGACAATAAATGGGCTTTGAAAACAAAGTCTTTCCATTAGCAATAGCATGTAATCAGCATTGCTTCTGATGAGAGGAATCATCTAGGGAGATGAATGATGTGGCATTACTAAACTTACTGTGGACTTGTCCTGCTGGCTTGCTGTTTTCTGGTTTGGTCGCCCCTTTCAAATCAAGCTGAGGGCCTGTAAAGTTCTAAAAAATCTTAATATACACAAAGAGCGGTAAAACCCAACATGACTCATCGGCCCAGAGCTTTGCTGGGCAGAACATAACCTTATGGGATGATACCACTGCATCTTTTGGAGCGGTTCCAAAATGCTGCTGCTGCTTCTTTTTCTTTTACTTTTATTTTAGTATGGGAGAGCAGAAAGGAGATACTAGGGTAGAAGAAGATATGCTTTTTTATTATTATTATTATTATTAAAGAAACTACAACTGATCCCATTTTTTTTCATTTGACAAAATCAAGAGACAAACTGAAATCTTCCAGGTGATTGTGCATTGCTACATTACGAGCACCCACTTTGGTTTCCTTAACATACTAACCTTTTATTGAACCACACAAAGAAGATTCCAAGACCAAAGAACAAACTAGCTCAGTAACCAGCAGTCTTCTGCAGCAGCTCTTTTCTAAGTGGGCAGATACATGTGCAAGTTAGAAAATTCATTGCAACCAGGCATCATTTCAGTCTATTTGGAACACAGCAGGCACTTTGTATTCTAATTAATTTACGTGCAGTGGACTCCTAAATAATGCTCATTACTTTATTGGAATGTAATACTGTTCCAACAACCGGCCTACTAAAGGTTTTTGATGGCACGCTAGAAGTGTATAATCTTAAATGTTATATCCTTCCCAACATCTCTTGGTTGATTTCAAATTCTAAGACATCAAATCTTATTCCAGGAATTATGGTAGGAATAGGGAACATGTTAGAATTAAGTAAGCCCAGGAAAAGACAGCAAGAGGACGGTGGCTGAGAGCCATATAAGTAGGCACATGTTCTTGTATTAGGCAATCCTTATGAACAACAGGTAACTCAATTTCCCCTCCATCATGAACACAAACCTAGAACTACATTTGTAATGAGAGTTGGCACCACGGGGTGACTATGCACTACAGGTCCAGATTCTTTTGCACATCCCTGAAAATTAAGCTACGCATCATCCAAATGCTGTGTAACGTCAGTTCTGACTACCCCCAAACTTTGGGAAGTTCAGGTCTAAATATCATGGATGGTCCTAATTCCATAATGAGCAAAGCCAAAACTCAAGCAAACATTAAAAGTTATCACACCAGCTTTTATTAACCGCAGCATTTTGGATATTTGGATCCAGATCCACATTTTACAGCTAGGGCTGACACATGGTTTTATAGACATGAGAAGTGTGCAAAAATGGCTTTGAAAACCTATCTCCTGATGTCAGAGATCAATTCTTCCTGGTGCCAGAGGGGCAGAGACAGGTAGGAAGGGCAATATTTTCAAGTTTGTATGGCTAGAGTAAAAGGGAAAAGGGGGAGTAGAAAGAACTGCCCTTACTTTATTCTGAGGCAACTACTTTCTTACAATTTTCCCCACATTTAGTTTTGTAATCTGTTATCATGGCTCACTACTTTTGGGATAACATCAGATGTAATAGCTGATACATCCTCTATATCAGGGGTGGCCAACCTGTGGCTCCGGAGCCACATGCGGCTCTTCAGAAGTTAATATGCAGCTCCTGGTATAGGCACCGACTCCGGGGCTGGAGCTACAGACGTCAACTTCCCAATGTGCCGGGGGGTGCTCACTGCTCATCCCCTGACTCTGCCACAGGCCCTGCCCCCACTCCACCCCTTCCCGCCCCCTCCCCTGAGCCTGCTGTGCCCTCGCTCCTTCTCCCTCCAGCTTTCATCCAGACCACATCACACGATCCATTGTCTACAGCCAAACTCTAAGATACAACCGCATTTGCTCCGATCCCTCAGACAGAGACAAACAGAATCTCTATCAAATGTTCTTAAAACTGCAATACCCATCTGGTGAAGTGAAGAAAGAGATTGACAGAGACAGAAGGGTACCAAGAAGTCACCTACTACAAGACAGGCCCAACAAAGAAAGTAACAGAACGCCACTAGCCGTCACCCACAGCCCCCAACTAAAACCTCTCCAGCGCATCATCAAGGATCTACAACCTATCCTGAAGGACGATCCCTCACTCTCACAGACCTTGGGAGACAGGCCAGTCCTCGGGAGACAGGCCAGTCCTCGCCTACAGACAGCCCCCCCAACCTGAAGCAAATACTCACCAGCAACTACACACCACACAACAAAAACACCACCCAGGAACCAAACCCTGCTACAAACCCAGTGCCAACTCTGTCCACATATCTATTCAAGGGACACCATCATAGGACTTAACCACATCAGCCACACCATCCAGGGCTCGTTCACCTGCACATCTACCAACGTGATATATGCCATCATGTGCCAGCAATGCCCCTCTGCCACGTACATTGGCCAAACCGAACAGTTTCTATGCAAAAGAATAAATGGACACAAATCTGACATCAGGAATCATAACATTCAAAAACCAGTAAGAGAACACTTCAATCTCTCTGGTCACTCAATAACAGACCTCAAAGTGGCAATTCTTCAACAAAAAAACAGACTCCAACGTGAAGCTACAGAACTGGAATTAATTTGCAAACTAGATACCATCAGATTAGGCTTAAATAAAGACTGGGAGTGGTTGGGTCATTACAAAACCTAAACTTAATTTCCCCAATGCTAATTTCTCCCTACTGTTACTCACACCTTCTTGTCAACTGTCTGTAATGGGCCACTCTCTTACCACTTCAAAAGTTATTTTTCCTCCCTTGGTATCCTGCTGTTAATTGATTTATCTCGTTAGACTGACCTCACACTTGGTAAAGCAACCTATCCTTTCATGTATTTATACCTGCTCCTGTATTTTTCACTTCATGCATCTGATGAAGTGGGTTCTAGCCCATGAAAGCTTATGCCCAAATAAATGTGTTAGTCTCTAAGGTGCCACAAGGACTCCTCGTTGTTTTTGCTGATACAAACCAACACAGCTACCACTCTGAAATAGGTTACTGTTGTATGTCCTGCAGAAGTTGCTCCAAGTTAGTTATCCATTTTCCCCCGTGATTGTTTAAAGTTGTAATTTATTAAACTTCCATAACAGCAAGTTCTGCCCCTCCTAGTTACACTTGTTCAGTTCCACAGTCAGCCTTTGCCTTCCATTCTCATAAATAAGGACATGGGGATACAGAATCCTCAGCTATGTTTGTACTTGCCCTGATTTTCCAAGCTTTTAGACAGACAACCCATCATCCTGCTGAGAATTTACAGTAGCCCCATCCCCCATCTCAACTAGACATTCCACCTTAAATGGGATTGTCGTCTTTGGGATAATATCCATTTCTGTGACAGCTCTATACTCCTGGCTTCTGGAGCTACTAAGCTGCTCAGAGCTCTCGTGCCAGTTTCACAGATGGGGGTGGAGGTTTGCCATATGCCATTTCAGTAGCAAGTTTTTGACTCTCAGTCAAAAGCATCATAAAAATGAGTATGCAGGTTTTTCTTTCCATATGGAGGGATTGTTATTTGGCCTTTTCCTCCAACTGTAGCTTCATCAGGCAAAAGGAAAGGAGGCAGTGGCTCCTTCATGCTTTGAGGGGCTCATCCTGGAGTCCATCTTCAGTTGAAATGTAGCCTTTGTTCTCAATACCTGGAAAACAGAGTCCGAATCAAAAGAAGTGGGCTACTTACCAGAGTATTTGTGATAAGGGAACATTATACATCAGTTTTCAACAGAATTCTTACACTTCTGCACCTAGATCCTTGCATGGAATGAGGGAGAACTTATAGGAATGGTTGCATAAGACCAGAAATGGTCCTTCTGATCTGGCATTTTGCCTAGGAAAGACTGATGATATGATCCAGATAAAGACCTAAAACCCCCACAGTGTGTTGAATTATGCAATACTTACAATAACGCTATCTTATTACGTCTTCTTATTGTAGTATTGCGAGGTTACTTGAGGAATTGCCAAGAATGGCAACTTGCTGACTTTCAGGGCACATTGCAAAGCCTATTGTCCCGGGGCATGAGGAATTTGTTGAGTCTGCTACTGTGGTTGGTTGGTTTTGCTGCGGGTTTGGGCTGAACAGACTTCCCTTTGTTATGTCATATACTTAGAGTGTATTTTAGTTTGGGGAACAAACAGCTACGGCAGATGGATAGGCTGATAGAGGAAATTACAAACGGACATAGAAACCTCTGCAAAGTTGCTGGGCTTCCGTACGATCTTCCTCAACATGAAGGGCTGTCAGGAGGAAAAAGCCTCCCCCAAGGACACCAATGAAGACGCACAAGATGAAGCTGTACTGCAGGCTCCGGAAGGCGCCCAGGTGTGAGTCAGTCTGCCTGGTCTGGAGAGCATCAGAGATCTGGTGGGGGGGACACAGTGTCATTTAATTTGGCTTATTTTCTCCCTGCTTTAAATGTGTTGCTCGCAATGCCATCACTGACCAGAATAAGACTGACAGGAAAGGATAACTCACTGCCTGCATGCGCTAGATCTGGTAACACACACAAACTGGCCCTCACCGCATCTCAGTATTCACTCGGCTTAGAAGTCTCATGCAATCAGGTTGTTGCATATGTCCAGAGCTTCCAGTTTCACGTGAGCTGGAAATAGCTGCAACCATGGAAGGGCGGAGTGCTCGTGCAGTGGCCATTAACTCATTTTACTAGGTTTCCTACTTGGTCTCCATAAAACAGGCTTGAGCCACATTTTAAGTTTGTACAAAGGTTTGAGTCATTTCTTGCATTATCAGAATGTCTTCACCACCCATCACTCCTCAAAGCTTTTACTTCTGATAGATGGGTGGGTGTCAAAGCTGGCACTGTTGGCAGAAGTAGGCAGAAGCAGGAGTAAGAGACAAGAAGAGAAGGGAAGAGCTATGAAGGGGTTTCAGGGTGAGGAAAGGGAGTCTGATTTTGAGCAAGGAAACGTTCAAGAAGAGGTGGGGTGACATGGTCAGAAATGGAAAGGAAGAGGTCTTAATAGCTGCATATTCTATGGAATGGAGAGGGAGGCTGCAGGAGTCATGACGGGCCCAAATGAATGAGTTTGAGCTGTGTGGCCCGATGTTGAGTGCTCATTTCAAGATGTTCAATAAAAACCTCAGTATTTAACCTCGCTCGTAGAGCAGAGCCGAGGGATGGATATATAAGGGCAGTTCTTTTTACTCTTACATTGGCCAGTCATAGATCTGATAAGCTAAGTGACTTAAAATATACACAAACAAGAGCCTCTTAAAGCCACACTGATATGATATGATTATTTATGGCAAGTTACCCAGATCAGAGTAAGATTAACTGCAAACAGGCAGCCAGAGGTTGTACCATGAGTTTTTGCTAAAATGCAGATTTAACACATTTATTTATTTAAAGCACAGTAAGGAAATCTCTGCACCTGAGAAAACAAAATATATAGACTCTGGGTATGCCTACAGTGTAAAAAAACAAACAAAAAACAAAAACAAAATCCCCGCAGCAGCGAGTCTCAGAGCTTGGGTATACAGGCTCAGGTTTGCACTACAATGCTAAAAATAGAAGTGTAGAGCCCGCACTCCAGCCCAAGCAGGAATGTCTACATGGTTAGTTTTAGCCTTAGGGCAGGAGCCTGACTCTGTTGACCCAAGCTCTGAGAGTCACTGCCAAGGGCGGGGGGAGGGGATCTCCTTCAGAGGGTATGTCTACACTGCAAAAAGAGGCTATTCGCAAGCTTTCCAGAGTGGATTTATTTTAAAAAAATCAAGAGCTAGAGGAAGCAGGTTAGCATGCAACAGCAAGATCTGAACACGGAATATTCCATGTCTGGCCAACGAGATCAGGAATGGGTGAATTTCAGAAGGGTTGATGGTGGGGTTCACACAAGCCTCCCGAAGTCTGATGTTTATCCGAATGTCCTGAGTCTAGAAATTCTGCAGAAAAGAGGCTTTTTGCACAAGAATCCCAGCTGGAAATACAACAGTCTCAGTCATTAACTTATTACGTCTGCTTAGCGTAGTGTGGCTTGCAAGACAGTTACAACGTTATGCATCATCACGTAAACAGTTCTAGGAGTAACAGTTGGATAAGACATCGGAGGCTTATACTTTTTTTCCTTAAGTGCTTTTAAGCACAATTTAAGGATTCCACACAAGGTAATATATTTGCAAACAGCAACACAACTCAAAAAAGCATTTTGCACATAAATTACAACAGGATGCAGGATGCAACAGGCCTGGGAAATGGGCTTGCAGAAGCCACATGACAGAACAAAATCTAGACCAGCAGTTCACAGAGCCCTCAACGCATTCAGTAGGAAGCCTCAATCTAGGCCCTTGTGGGCAAGTATCCACACCATAACGCATCACTACAGCTGGCACGAATATGGAACTTAGGAACCTCCACAATGCCAAACAATATGATTCTCCTATCTTGTGGCAGGACTATCTTGGCTGCAGGATTAACTTATCAACTGGGAATCTTATTGGCCATCAGTAGCAGCTGCACCAGGTGAACCAAAGGGAACTCTCCTTCTGGACAGACTGCTAGCAGCTGTGCTACGGTGGTCTCAGCTGGAAGTTGCTATGTGCACCCACATTAGGTTATCCCCTCTGGCTCTGCTTGATGTTATTAGCATAAATTTATGAAGGAGGCAGAACTGAAGTTTCTGGCACAATGCCGAATCCATATGGAATTCAGTTGCCGCACTATAGGTTTTGAAATCCTCCTAAGCAAGAACCTTCTCTTCCCTCTCCTAAACCCCTTCAAAGGAAACTTAAGAACTAAGTAAAGTACCTACTAACTACTTAACACTAACTAGAGAACTATATACAGACTGCCAAATGTGCTTGTCACGACAAGACAAGGGAAGTTCCAGCTAACCATCGCTGGCGGTAAGAAGGAACTAAGGGGGTGGCGGGTCAGTAGGACCCTATATTGAGCGCATGATGGTGCCACTCCAGGGGGTGCCTTGACCGACCCAACGGATACTGCTAGGGGGGAAATCTTCCGGCTGCTATGCACACGTGCGTGCACACACCTGATTGGAATTGACATGAAAAGCACTCGAAGAACTCAAAGCTCATAACAAGGTGCTTCTTGTAGAATGTGCCACTGCTGTTCAGGCACTCATGTGCAATGCAGCCTTCCTTAGCTATCCAATAAGAGCTACTGTGTAAAGGTTACTGCACATCAGAGTGATTTTCAGAGCAGCAGAGCCATAAAATCAAACCCAGCATTCATCAGACCACTCGCATCTACTTTTCTTCAGTGAGTATATTTCTGCCAAATTTCAATTGGCTACCCCATTTTGGCACTGGAGCCACTGAACCTTCCAGTTATTTTTGGAAGTGACAAAGTTCATTCGCACTCCTTGAACTCTTTTCATTTCCCTGGTCTTTCCACCTCTTGTCTTTCGGGGTGAATTTTTTGAAAGTTTGAGTCCAGAAAGGTAAAGTTTTGGAAAGTTAGGAGCATTTGAGACCAGGGGCTCGGAATGCCAATCATTATGCAACCTCAGCTACAGTAATCCCCCTGCTATTACAAGAGTTGCATATTTTGAGTTTTCCAGAGGGTATTTTTCAGAATGAGATCTTGCCCACAGATTTTATTTAATTGTATTTTACATTTTGAGGTGCAAAATGATATTTTAGTAGTTCCCATGAATTTGTCCTTTAACCTGGCAGAAAAGTTTTGCACTTCGATTTAAACACTCTGAACAAGTGCCATTGCGATAATCAGACTGCTACCAAATCTTTATGAATTAATATAGCTGATATCAAAGTGAAGTCCTAAGCCTACAGACACTTTTGTACTCAATGGGACTAATGGTATGTATAGAGTTAAGCTTGTACTTAAGGGTTTGCAGAGCCAGGAGACCAATAGTGATATAAAAGCACTTAGTACAGAAGTGCTGGTTTAAGTGCATCTGGATTCCAACTCCACACTGCAAGAAAGACTATTCAAAGCATTTCCAATCTGGAACCAGGAATCAGAGTCTATTCTTCAGAAATTTCCAAATGTTTTATATTAAAAAAGGTTTGGATAAGCTTCAGAGAAGTAGCCATAAAATCCCATTACTTACCACTCCAGTGAGGTATGGGCTGCCTGCATCTCCCAGCAAATGGCTCACGAAAATCTGCAAGGCAATAGCTGTTGACTGGCGCTTTGGTACCACCACATACTGAAACAAAACAAGAGGATCATCAATATTTGAAGAATCAATAATTCCGTGAATGACCTGCACAGATCTACGCTACAGGTAATACTGCAAGCTGCAGACTACTTTCTGTGATGGGTTTTGAGAAACTATTTGGTGAAAAAAATTCCAAAGAAAGAATGAGGGTGAAATGGGGAGAATGTGACACTCCATTAATAGCCTTCTCCCCCCTTCCTCCTTCTGCCCCCCATAACTGGAGAGCAGTTAGCTGGCCACTTCACCTTGAATGGTCCATTGTTTAGTATAAGGCGTTAATACATGTTTCAATCTGTTTCACAGATTCTCTCTCTCACCAACAGAAGTTGGTCCAATAAAAGACCTCACCCACACTGTCTCTCAATGCAGCGTATACCGATCCATTCTGCCATGTGATTTTAGCTTTTATAGACGATGCCGAACGATAGCCTTTGTGGCTTTATTGATTTACCCATAAGCAGATATTTGCTCTTCAGTTTTCTATGTAGTTTCACCCACACTACATGGTCAGTTTGCCTAGCCTAGAAGGACTGCATCTTGGATTGAGGGTACTTGTGACTCCAGACTCAGTCTGGAATCTCTGCCAAGACTAACAAGGATGCCAGCTGAGATGAAACGTTATGCATTCCAAGTCACTAGGGATGGAGCTCAAACTTTTCATACAGGGCATCAAAAAGGTGTCAGATGCTGGCAATTCTACCTCTGATGACACACTAAAATTGTTTCCTTTTATTAATCCCTAGAGCCATCCATTCTACCTAATAATATTGCTCAGAGATTGCTTTAATTACACACATTTTAAATAACAAGTTGAAAGAAAAGAGTTATCTTTTCCATAACTGGTGTTCTTCGAGATGTGTTGCTCATATCCATTCCATGTTAGGGGTGTGTGCTCGCCACATGCACCGGTGCTGGAAGTTTTCCCCTCAGCAGTATCCGTAGGGGACTGTCTCTGGCGCCCTCTGGAGTGGCGCCTGCATGGCACGGTATAAGGGGCGCCACCGGCTCCCTCCACCCTCAGTTCCTTCTTGCCAGAAACTCCGACAGTGGGGAAGGAGGGCGGGTTGTGGAATGGACATGAGTAACACATCTTGAAGAACACCAGTTACGGAAAAGGTAACTGTCTTTTCTTCTTCGAGTGCTTGCTCATGTCCATTCCATATTAGGTGACTCCAAAGCAGTACCCCTGGAGGTGGGTAGGAGTTCACAGATGTGTAGATTGCAACACAGCTCTGCTGAACCCAGCATCATCTCTGGCCTGCTGAGCGATGGCAGAATGAGTGGTAAACGTGTGAACAGAGGACCACGTTGCAGCTCGACAGATGTCCTGGATAGGGACATGCGCCGGGAAGGCTGCAGAAGACGCCTGCGCTCTCGTTGAGTGGGCTCTGACAATCGGCAGTGGCAGAACCCCCACCAGGTCATAACAGCTCCTTATGCAGGAGGTAATCCAATTGGAAATCCTCTGCGAGGATACTGGATGACCCTTCATCCTATCCGTTGAAACGATGAAGAGTTGAGTCGATTTTCGGAAACGCTTGGTACGCTCTAAGTAGAAAGCCAAGGCCCTCTGGACATCCAGGGCATGAAGACACCTCTCCTCACTGGTCTTGTGTGGTTTGGGACAGAACACCGGGAGAAAGAGGTCCTGGTTCATATGGAAGGTGGAAGGCTGGGTGGGGCCACAAATGAACCTTATCTTTGTAGAAGACTGTGTACGGAGGTTCTGAGGTCAAGGTTTTAATTTTAGAGACTGGTCTTGACGATGTCACTGCCACCAGGAACACGACCTTCCATGACAGGTGGGAAAGGGAGCAGGAACCCAGCAGCTCAAAGGGTGGAACAGTGAGCCTACAGAGGATCAAATTAAGATCCCACTGTGGGACAGGAGCCTGTACCTGCGGGAAGAGTCTCTCGAGCCCTCTCAAGAATGGGACCGGGAGCTACTATGAGCCACTTGCCGGGAGGATCGTCCTGAGTAGGGCGACCTTCCTTTTGGAGATAGGCGATGACGGCGCAGCGATGGGCAGTCTCTGGCGCCCGATCGATCCCAGGATCGGTACCGGGCCCTTAAAGATGTCGGGGCCAGTCCCGGAATGCTTGCTGGGTGGCACTTGCCTCAGAGGGTCTGTGCCAATCTACTGGCGAGGTATGCCTCGAGTCCCTTGATCGGTGCCCCCAGTGCAGGGACTGAAGAGGGCTCCACTGAGCCTGCCTCTCCCATCCTGAGGCGTGACAGCTACGGGTGGGTGAACGCTGGTGGGACATGGGGAACGGTACCACTAAGGTGTGGACACACGCATAGGTCCCAATGCGGGTTTTCCATGAGATCAGGGTACCGCAGGAGCTGGTGAGGGTGACACCCGGAGTGTCAGGATTTCCTGAGCTGCCTGAAGGGCTTCGGGCGTCAACGGCACCTGAAGCTGCCCAAGGCCTGCACCGCTATCTGGAGTTGCAGGCAAGGCATGGGATGGGCTGCATTGCTCGACTTGAGCTGGGGCCCAACTTCCCGAGGAGGATGTTGAGCTGCCTGACACAGGTCTTGGCTTGTCCCCTGCCCTCTCCTTTCCCTTGTGGGAGGTAGGAGATCTTCCCCTCACATTCTCTTTCGGCTTCTTGACCGGAGCCGTGGAGGGAGACCGGTGCCAGCTCGTAGACAGCGCCAGGGGAGCACTGCACACAGAGGCCACGGTGCTCGGTGCGGAATCAGACCGCTGCTCCGGTGCCAGAGTTAGTGGCAACTCCATTATGAGCGCTCTTAGAGGGATATTGCGCTCCTTCTTCGTCCTAGGTTTGAAGGACTTGCAGATACGGCACTTGTCACTTATGTGCCCTTCGTCTAAGCATCTTAGGCAGCTGGTATGGGGATTGCTGACGGGCATAGGCCGTTTGCAGTGATCACAGGGCTTAAAGCATGGGGACTGGGGTATGCTCTGACTCCCGGCTGGGTTCAGTTCGGGACTAACAGAGAGTTTGAGAACTACTACTAAGGGTAACTAAGAAAACTACTACCTATGCATAACTATTTTACAGGATTTCAAAGTTTGCAAGAACAGAAAAGAAATCAATGCTAGCCAAAGCAGCAGATGTTCCAGCACCATCACTGGCGGCAAGAAGGAACTGAGGGTCGGGGGGAGCCAGTGGCGCCCCTCAAACTGCACCATGCGGGCACCACTGCAGCGGGCGCCAAAAACGGTCCCCTACGGATACTACTGAGGGAAAGACTTCCGGCACCGGTGAATGCGGTGAGCACACACACCTAATATGGAATGCACATGAGCAAGCACTTGAAGAAGAACATATGTACCTGTGTGTCCAAGACACTGAAAAGCACGGAGATAATTATGGTGATTTTTAAAAATGGAATATGGTCATTTTGGATAATGAAGGAGATAAACTATGGATAAAAAGTATAGTGGGATCCTACATAGTTTGACTCTTTTCTGTTCTGACAGTATGTTTACACTATTACAGATAGCCAGGCAATGTATTTATACAGTCCTGAAACACCAGTCTTTTTATCTGGATTAACTTTGACGAGAAAGACACATTCATACATACAGCCCAGAGATAACACCCACAGCCTCAGATCAACTGCAATCAAGCCCAAGCCAACCTGGGGCCCACACATAAATACACAGTGGTACAATGGTAGTGCCACGAGGTCCCAACTGAGATTAGGGTTCCATTGGACTAGGTACGGGGCAGCCAGGATAAGCCTACACCAGGAGAATGGAGAGTGTGTTAACATGTCTTCAACATGTTAAGATGCTATTTTACCTTTATTGTGGACAAGGATAAGTTATATTTTAGAAACATGTCAACTGGTCATGGTTAACCCCAAGGGTAAAATTGTATTTAACAATGTGTTGAAGATCTGTTAACACACTATGTATTCTCCTGATGTAGAAATACCCTGAATATGACAATCCCTGCCACAAAGAGATTACAATTTAAGTAGGCAAAACAAGGAGTAGGTGAGAGTATTATCCCCTTTTACACATGTTCCTAACCAAGGAGGACAAGGCATTGGTATCTAGCTCATTGGAAGTACTGTATTATTGCTGCATAAAACTCTGATCCGAGCAAGTGTGAAAGAAGATCCCTGAGGAGGAAGAGGAGAAGCACCAAACCCTACCTTTACCTAAAGCTCTAATCCCAGGTGATACCCTACCATCAGCCATATCTATGCCAAACTTTCATCATAAACCCCAGGCCTACAGAGTCTTGTTTGGTCTCAGGTTTAATCTCAAACCCAGAAGGTGTTGAGGGACACTAACATGGAGTTCTGTGGGGTTTTAGGCTGCCTGCTTGACTTTGAGATTAATCCCCTGCCGGAGGGGGAAAGTGGGTAGAAGCTGTACCTCTTGCATGGAGTTGACTCCTGTGGACCCCAGACTTGGGCAATTGCGATGATATTTCTCTCTAGTGACTGGCCTGGCTACTGCTACCAGCTCAGTTACTCATTTAAAAAAAGAAGGAAAAAAATAGTTGAGTCCAGCCAAGTTTTACTCTGAGTTCAATGAAGCCCAGAAACAGGTTACAGCCACAGGAGTCTGAATTGAACCCACTATAAAGGTGGGCACAGAGGCCCTGAACAACTGAAACCTAATTTCAGCAATGCTAACATCAGCCCAAAATGTAGGGATTCTGGCACCAGAGCATCAGCAGGACTTTTCCCTGAAGAATAAAGACCTTTGGGAAAGGTCTTCAAAGCTGTTCGAATGAGGATAGACAATGTAACTGCATTACAAGTCAATCCTAGAGCTCCAAGGTTCAGATAGACAGCTCTGGTGTTGCGGCCCTCTCCAACCCTTGAAATTTGAGGTTAGCCCTTTGCTAGAAGAATCTGAAGCCTCAAAATTGAATGAGCTGCTTATCCTGTTCCCAACTCACTATATTCACTTATAACACTTAGTTTCAGACATGTGAAATTCAGTCTGTTAGTTTCTATTGGCTGCCTAACCCTCTAAATGCTGCTTAATTGGCACCCTCTTCCCTTCCAAAGCAGTGCTACTGGGATGAAGCACTCTTATGCAGAGAGGCAGGCAAAATTCTGTTCCAGGACAGCATTCGGAGCCTTTGTATCATTACCCTCTAACAGATGTTTAAGGGACTCAGATGTTTATCCCTTTCTTCTTACATGAGGTTACTGAAAATCCACCCCTGGATTAAAGCAACCCTTGGATTTTACAACCAGATGAGGCAAGACCAAAGCTCCAGATCCAAACATACCTGAAGTTTGGGAACTTCTCTGGACTTCACAGTTGAGGCTCCTCTCCATCCAGTAAGTGACTGGAGAGAAGCTATGTAACATTATAGTCCTTTCTCTGTGCTTTGTGGAAGGATAGTTTCTTCTGTTAAAGGCTCATGTGCTTAAAATCTTAGATGAGACAGAACCAGACAAGGACACAGTGCTGCATTGTTAATTATTAACATTCTTCTCATAAATATAGAAACCGTCCCTCACCTTAGGGCATCTCATAAAGTATTTAATGTGATGGCTGGTGTTTTTCTTTCTAAACCCAAAGTGCCTGCTTTAGCTACTATGAGAAATGAAGTATTTGTTTCTTGTCTGTGTAAAAGGGAGCTAACAAGCAAGGCAAAGAAGTCTTAGAAAAAGATCTGCTTTCATGTCTGATGTGCACGTGAAGTTCATGAACATGCTTTGTGTCTGTTTATGCATCTCCTTCCATCTAAAGAGATCCCAGAGCCCTTGACAGAGGAATCACTCCACCCATCACTGAAATGCAGCTACACTGCACCAACAACACTCCACCATCACATATAACTGCTTCAGCTGAAACTGAAGGTGGAAATTAGGAAGGCTACAAGTAATTACTCAAGTTAGTTTTGGCCAGGACCCCAGGGTTAACACCCATACTCTTGCAAAAAGGACCATACGCTCTTTAATTACCAGAAGAGGTCAGGTTCTACACATAAACGTTTTATGCAGTTATACCAGTATCGCTTATTCCTGTATTGGAAAGAGAAATTAGCTTAACCGGTATAATTGTGTCCACACTACAGGCTGGATCAGTGTAACTATTTTGGTTCAAAATAAAATAGCCATGCCAGTACAAAAAAATGGGTGAATAGAGCAGGCCTCAATTTTACATCTTTAAGAAATCATCTGCAATAGCCCCAAAACTTCCCTCCACACCATGTTGAGGCACTGGGTTCAGCACGAACACACAGAAGAGCACTGCCTAGCTCAGGGGTTGGAAACCTTTCAGAAGTGGTGTGCCGAGTCTTCATTTATTCACTGCAATAGCCCCAAAACTTCCCTCCATACCATGTTGAGGCACTGGGTTCAGCACGAACACACAGAAGAGCACTGCCTAGCTCAGGGGTTGGAAACCTTTCAGAAGTGGTGTGCCGAGTCTTCATTTATTCACTCTGATTTAAGGTTTTGCGTGCCAGTCATACATTTTAACATTTTTAGAAGGTCTCTTTCTATAAGTCTATAATATATAACTAAACTATGGTTGTATAAAGTAAATAAGGTTTTTAAAATGTTTAAGAAGCTTCATTTAAAATTAAATTAAAATACAGAGCCCCTCGGACCGGTGGCCAGGACCCAGGCACTGTGAGTGCCACTGAAAATCAGCTCGCGAGCCCCCTTTGACATGCGTGCCATAGGTTGCCTACCCCTGGCCTAGTTAGTAAATACCAATCCTTGTTGTACCTGGGTTTTCCATAAAGGTCCCCATTTGGGGTCTAACCAGGCAGGTAGCATTGACTGCTGTTGGCATCACTTTATAATTCAATTCTAGTGTTCGCCACATGAAAAGCCCCTTCCCTCATGTGTTATTCAGACACGAGTTTGTATATGCTGCTTTAATAGTGGGCATCTTACTTCAAACATTATGCCTACACACACTGGAAGCAAAATAACCAAGGCCATGTCTTGACAGCTGAAAAAGGTGTGTCTGTTTACAGTGAGACAACTAGTACATGTTAGTTATCTTGCCATAAAGTCCCAGTGGAGATAAAACGGAGGTACTTTTTACTGTGGGCTTGGCTACACTCGAAACTCCAAAGCACTGCCGCGGGAGCGCTCCTGCAGCAGCGCTTTGAAGTGCAAGTGTGGTCGTGCGCCAGTGCTGAGAGAGAGCTCTCCCAGCGCTGCAGGTACTCCACCTCCCCGAGGCGATTAGCTTACAGCACTGGGGCACTGTTTACACTGGCGCTTTACAGCACTGTAACTTGCTGCGCTCAGGGGGGTGTTTTTTCACACCCCTGAGCGAGAAAGTTGCAGCTCTGTAAAGCGCCAGTGTAGCCAAGGCCTGTGAGGTAGGTAGGCATAGTCAGCCACAGGGAGGGAAGGAGGGAGGGAGTGAGTGAGTGTCTGTCTGTCTTTCTGAAATGCATATATGCTCTAGTTCAAAATTCTATGACCTGTGTCATACAGGAGGTCAGACTAGATGATCACAGTGGTCCCTTCTGACCTTGGAATCTATGAATGTTAACCGTGTAGATAGGTGACGTTAAAACTGCCTGCATTTTGTCACCATTAGGATTTTATAGGAGCTAACTATTACATTACCTCTCTTGCTGTGAACACAACTCTTTGCTGGTGAAGTGAAGACTTTTTTTTAAATTCATGCCACTAGTTATTTTGGTGTGAGTCTGTGTGTGGATGCTTTTTTGAAAATAAAAATGTCCTATTTAGATATAACTGGGCACTTAACCTAAGTACGTGTCCACACACACAGAGTTGCCCCAAAGTAAATAACTAGTGGCATGAATTACAACCAGTTGAGTTATTTCAGTTCCAGCTTGTGTGTAGATAAGCCCTTTCTACATCTAGATAACAGCTTTATGTTGAGTAATGTTATAGGTTTAACCGCTGACCTTCATTTAAAATAACTGCAAGAGTGCCCTGTCACATCTGATCTTGCAGACTGGGATGCAGTCTCTTTTCCAGTTGCAGATAGCCCATAAACTGTACAAAAATGCTTTCTGTGCCAGTCTTAGCTGGGCAGCAAGCAATACTTTCATTACAGCACTTTGGACCACACCCAGGGGGTGGGAAGTAGGAGGGAGTGGATGGGGGCGGGACTAGGGCAAGGGTGGGGCTCCCTGGGTGCACACCCTAATGAAATGGGCTGTGCATGCCTATGCAGATAGGCAAAGTGCCCCAAACAAATGTCTTAATTTACAGGGCCTGTTCACTAACAATACAAGTGTGGATGCTGCAGCATGTGCTTCAGTGCTGGCTGCACAAGACTGGGTACGTTCCCAGGAGAGCTGCCATTCACACTCCCAGCTGTGACACACACACAAATGTACCCATATACTTCATGAGCCTCTCCCAAACCAGACAAGCTGACCCAGTCCCAACCCAAAGGCTCCAGCCAAGACATCTTCCTCACCCCGAGCTGCCGAAGACCTCCTGTGCACACGCTGACACCCCACAAGTAAATGTGCTCTTCCCCAGGCTGCCTTCTTCCCTCATGACTGTTGTCTTGGTTGTTCACTTTGGTAACCAGACTCATACACATGGAGACTCCATCTAACCTCTCTAGATGAGAGCCATGAAGGAGCTTGGCACCTCTCCATTCACACAAGTTATTATGTGTGTACATTAGTTCTCTTCATTTTTAGTGCTGGGGGGAAGGGGCACAGAGGTTGCTACATTCAATACATCTTAATTCAATAGCCACAGAAGAGCATGAGTCTTATCATTCAGTCAGCATCTTCCTTTGTCTGCAGCTCCACAGGTTGCAGGATAAATAAAGCCTGAAGATATTTTCTGGATAGCAACACCACTTGGGGAGAAAAAAAGCCACTTTCATGGCAAAATAAGAACAGCCATTCCCAAGTCCAGCGGTATTATCAGCAACTGTCTGAACGATACAAATGACAATACATATATATAAAAAAACCAAGATTAAATGGTTACTGTGTCGCTCTGCAGCCAAGATGATAGCATCAGTACACTGAACCCACACGGCTTTTCAATGCAATGGATACAATTCCTAAGTTATAGTGGCCTTGAGTGAGCAAAGACACAACAAGTGACCTAAGTGAAGATTTGTGTAACCAGGAAAATGAGAATTACTGAAGTTTACAATTTAAGATTACCTCACAAAGCATTCTCAGAAAACAGCTTACTGCACTTTGCCCCGATGGGCATTTAGTCGCTAAAAAAATGGTGGCAGACCTCTGCACTGGCAAGTGGAAAAATTAAAAGGTTTGGACCTGACAGGTGTAGTGTCACCTTCTATCACGGCAAAGAGTGTATCAAAGTTGTGACTTGCTTGGTCTTTTGAGTTTTTAAACTAGCTTTCTAGTTTGACCTACTGCATAATAGAATAGGCTGTAGAAGTTTACCCAGTAAGAAGGTGTGATTGTGCACTCGTTGTGAACGTGAACTCCTTTATAGAGTAGCAATGTTAGCAGACAGTCCCCGTTAAAGAAAAGAGTCACAATGGAAAGAAGACGTCAATATTGAGAGGGGAATTCAGCAAGTTGTTATTGAATAGGCAAAGAAAGCAAGGATGGACTGACTGAACGAACCGACAGAAGGGTCACCTGAAGGCAAGCGCTGATGGGACCGGTGTCCATCAGGACACTGACTGACAGCATTAGTGATAACAAAAGTATATTATTAATCACACTTGATTAGGCAGCAATCGTCTTCCCTATCTCCACCACAGCTACTGTCCCAAGATCATGCACACTCCAAATGCATGAAAAGAATGCTGCCCAAGTCCCAGCGTTGTGCCTAAGCTAGTCTCTCCACATGGCAGCAGCGTGGCAGCAAAGGCATTGTTCCGAGGGGCTTTCGAGTTCATGCTGCAAGTGAATTTATTGCTACTGAGCATGTCCCTTCATGTACACCTTCAGCAGAGATCACTAATGACAGCATAATGTCCATCTGCTAGAACACTTTTCCCCCTTCCAGAGAGTTAATGGTCTCAAAATGTTAAATATCTGGGCTTAAAATTACGAAGCAAGTGACTCCACCTCATTTCACCACTTTGTCAATTATCAGGAAATTCCTCTATTCCCCAAAACAGTGCACACAGCTTTCAGCGTTTACAGATCAAATTAATAAACAGTGCCACATTTCCAAAGTGTTAGGAAAACAGCGAAGTTCACTACACTACTGGGGGTTCCAGTAGTGACACCGCAAGCCAAGGAGAGTAACAATGCATATTTCATCAGACTTCCCTAATAAGCAATTTTCTTTAGAAAACAGTGATTTAAAGATGTTGAGTTTTCCCCACTTGGATCTCTTATTCAAAGCCATTTCAGCACAAACGTAAAACATTTGAATATGGGCAGTGAAATGGAGTCTCTTACTGGTGGTACAGGCCAACTTTTAGTGTTAATAGGGTACCGATTATGGTATTCTTGGGAGGAGACAAAAGGCTTAGTAGGAGAAGCAGGTACTTTGAGTACACAGATTTGAGAACAGAATTAAAATGATCAGCACAAACCATACAATGGCAGGAAGAATGAATTTGAACTTACCAGTAGTATGTCCGCCACAATGGCCCAGTTTAAGGCTAAAAAAAATTCTCCAAGTGCAATAAAAATCTGAAAAAAGAAAAACAAAACAAACCATAGTAGCTCTGTTTGACAGATTGACTTTCTGTACCATAAAGTGGCTAGGTGAGTTCACCAAAGTGTAATTACACTTTGCTATGTTAATGAGAGGTGCTGTACATGAAAATCTCTTTACAAACCTTAACTAAGCATCCTAACACCCCCAGAGATAAATGCAAATAGTGTCTCATTTTAAAGATGGGGAAATGGAGGCACAGAGAGTAAGTGACTTGCCAAACATCACATCTTGTCAGTGGCAGAGTCAGGGACAGGAGTCATGAGTCCTCACTCCCAATCCCCAAACTCTCAGACACATAAAACAGAAGGGACAGGTTTAGGTGTAGCAGATGGGAGCAAGCATTTCAGAACCCAGTCAAATAAATAAATAAATAAATAAATAAAACCAATAGCGCGGCAGGAGTTCCCCACAGTGAGATGAGTTTTAAAATGAGCTCCATGTGGTGCTTTTGGCCAGGTTTCTAAATGAAACCAACGGGATGACTCTGTGCCGGCAAAGTTCAAGTACTGCACTCAGAGGGCTCTTCCCAAGAGGAGGGAGGAACTTGCTCCTAGACACAGCCAGCCCAGACTCCTTGGATCACATCCCTCTTATGGTACCCTGTGGGGATTCCCTAATTCACCGCAGATGGGCCACGCCACACTTCCCACTATGCTGGGTCCCTAATAAATCTTACATCTGTGGTCTTGGAAAGTATTAACCCTCTCCCTGCCAGTCCCTAGATATGGGTTTAAATCAGGTTGTGTGGACCAAACCGCATCTGATGGAAACACCACAAGATTAAAAAGTTAACCTATAACAATGTATAGTATATAAAGCAGTATAAACAAGTCATTGTCTGTATTAAATTTTAGTTTGTACTGACTTTGCAAGTGCTTTTTATGTAGCCTGTTGTAAAACTAGGCGAATATGTATGTGAGGAACTGGCTCCCCCCTGGAAGACCTCTGTGTACGCCCAGGGATAGTGTACCTCTGGCTGAGAACCACTAAGTCCAGTGGTTAAAGCAGGTGCTTATGTAAACAGCCTGTAATCACTGTACTGATGGCATAGTTACAGATCTGTGACTTTGTTTTTCTTCTCATTTTTAAGAATTGTGGGTGAATTTACAGTTAAAGCACGTGCAGGAAGATGCTGTGGCAAGCTTTCCTCCCTCGTTAGCCCATGCACCTCAGTACTGACCTACCTCCTTGGAAGCCCAGTTGTGCTATGATTCTGGGGAATGACACCCACCAAAAGGGATCATTTATAGAAGTTGTGAGAAGCAGTTATCATCACACTGGAGGCTAGAAATGTCAGGCCAGGGATCTGCTTGCAGAGCTTCCAGTCTAGACAGACATACGGACCAAAGAGGAGGGTGGATGCAACAAGAGTCTCTCCTTTGTTCAATCAATTCAAACTAGTTCTAGTTCACTTTACTAGACACAATCAACTCAGGGCTAAACAGGGATTGGGAATGGCTGAGCCATTACAAACATTGAATCTATCTCCCCTTGTAAGTATTCTCACACTTGCTTCTTATCAAAGTGTCTGTACTTGGCTACCTTGATTATCACTTCAAAAGTTTTTTTTCTCTTACTTAATTGGCCTCTCAGAGTTGGTAAGACAACTCCCACCTGTTCATGCTCTCTGTATGTGTGTATATATATCTCCTCGATATGTTTCACTCAATATGCATCCGAAGAAGTGGGTTGTAGCCCACGAAAGCTTATGCTCTAATAAATTTGTTAGTCTCTAAGGTGCCACAAGTACTCCTGTTCTTTTTGCGGATACAGACTAACACGGCTGCTACTCTGAAACCTGTCATTAGAAGTTCAGCTCGTGTAACTGAAGTAAGGCTAGCGGTGAACTCTCAGTCACAGCCAAATCTTATGGGTAGGCTCTTCCCAGGGGAGTTAGGATTCTGGGTGGACCCATTAGAGAGAAGGGCTAGCTGTGAAGTCTGACCTGCGTTTGGATGCTGAGTCATTCCCGCCCCCTAAAGTTCAGAGGGATGTGGATACAGCTATAATCCAGGCCTATCTCCTTCCAACATGCTTAATAAAGCAGTTTCCTAATTTGCCTCTGCACCCATTAACTCTGAACTCAGCTAAATGAAACTTAAGCAACCTACTACAATAGAAATGCTATTCATTGAACAGACCGTGACCAATACCAATATCTCTGGCTCAGGATGTATCAGCACCTGTGTTTATGTGCACAGCCCAAATGACACTGAAGTAACAGGAGCCTTTCCTTTTACTTCAGGGGGAGGTGGACTGGGCTATAACCCACTGTGCCAGAGTGCTAACTGTAGCACCCTGGTCACTTAGGTAATGGCATAACAAAGAAGATTACAGGCTTAACTGGAGGCAGTTAACCTATTATGAGAGACTGTTGACACTTGGGGACAATGATTGGGCTAATGAGGTAATTAGCTCAATAAGGGAAGCTATGTAATTGGCAGGAACAGGAATGAAGGGGAGAGTTTAGAGAGCGAGCCGGGTGGAAGGCTCCTCTTGACATATGCCCATACTATGCTCGGCGATGCTAGGAATCTAAAGATTGAAGATACACATGGGGGAAAAGCAAAAGACTGTGAGTATATTGTGACTACACAAGAATACAAACAGGCCTGGCAGCACGGCACATGGGGTAGCTGAGGGAGTGCCCTGTCACATCTGACCTTGCAGACTTGGATGCAGTCTCTTTTCCAGTTCCAGATAGCCTATAAACTGTACAAAAATGCTTTCTGTGCCAGTCTTAGCTGGGCAGCAAGCAATACTTTCATTATAGCACTTTGGACCAAACCCACAATGAAACATGTCTGTTAATATGGGTAGCAATATCATACAACTCTGCCTATGTCAAGCCACCTGGCTATAATCACAAATACCCTAGCACCTTGTGAACATTAGAGAACACTAGCCCTTCTCTGCCTCAACCCAAACTACCATGCTTTCGTTAATTTCTCCCTGGACAGTCCTAATTGATCATGTGCTAGACAAGTCCCTTACTTCCTCTCTTTTACTGGTGCCACGAAAATTCAACTGGATCATTATCTGTAATGTGATACTTTAGAATCACTGCAGATTGAGGGAGCGGATTTCAGTACTGGAAAGGGGCTTTCTGCAAGTGTTTGCATGCAGTTGAGTCCTGCTGTGCCGCTTAAGCGTTATGCAAATCCATCCATCCTGCAGCAGGTTATAAGAGGCAGTGCAGGTTCAAGTGATGTAGAGAAGAGACACTGAAAGAAAGTGGAGATTTATGGAAACACTGAAAGAAAGTGGCAGATCTTTTGGATCTAGAAGAGGTGTGTGTTTGTGTAGCGATTAGAACCAAAGGATTGAAAGAGTCCAGGACACTACTAACACACTATGGACTTCAGCAATTCACTTATCCCTGTTTTATAGAAGTAGCAGGTTAATACTACACATCTCCCTTACAGGGGACTCATGATGCTTTGCATTTGTAAAATAATTTGAGATTCAGGGATGAAAGGCAGTATAGTAGGACAAGGCATTATATATAATGTACATGCACCAAAAAAAGAGGACACGTGGAGCACATCTGTCATACAGAAATAGAATAACTTTAAACCGTAAAATCTAGTGTTAAAATCAAAGTGGAAATAGGTCCAGACACTTCCTCCAGCACAAGGACGTGCCAAACAAGGTGCTGAGAAAGAGGGCCAAAGAGGGAAGTCAAAGATGAACTGGGCCAAGAGTATTACAAGTGGTGGGACTGACATGAGCTGGAAGAGCAGAGAAACAGGGATAAAGAGTTACAGCATGCTACAGCAAAGGCCCCAGGCCCTACAGCTCCATACAATTCCACTAGAGTAGTTTAGATCATTATTAAATACTTTGTACTATTCCATATTATTAGATCTATTTAGTTCTGGTAGTATGAGTGATTCCACCTTGGCCTAACAGAGTTCATTTTTAAGGTCTCATGCAGATAGTAGTTTTAGCTCAGAGTGGAAAAATATTAACCCAACCAGCTTTGGGATGCAATACCTAAAGCTGCAGATTCACGTGGTTATCTGTTCTTGAACTAGCACCAATTTTATTTTCCCACCTATGGTATAAATGCATCATGGTACCTCCCAGATATACTCACCATCCAGCTGCACACAGGAGTATAGAGATTTTGTGTGTGTTTCTTTTTCCTGGTTCAGGGAAATAGATCCTGGAAGTACTTTACTCACACAGAGAAGCCACACACAATGCATTATTTATGTGCACCCTGCTATTTCTGCCATTCCCCAATGCAGCCTCAGACTTCTCAAATCACTGCTCTAAATGAATATGGGGAATGGCTCTGTCAGAGCTACAGACAATCTTGGTTGTTTTGTGGCAAGTCAGCCCTCATCTGTTAATAAGTATAACGGTTTGGAATGTCTGTCCAAAACAACAGGGAAAGCCCAGCTACGGTACTGTTCAGACCACAGAGTCAGCTGAGGTCCTATATACAGTACTAGGAGTCAGCAATTAGTTATATTGAAATGGTTATAAGATTCCACAGTAACAGGGTTATTATTTTATTAGGATTAATGCTGTGAATGAGGTATTTGTATTCTTATATAGCACCTATAAAGTAGACTGAATGCTGTACTATGATATTTAAACATGAAATGAGATTCAAGAAAGCCCTGTTATAAGTCAGTCACGTACCTTGTGACATACCATTAACAAATAATCTTCCATGATTGTCGTCAAACTGACTAATAAATGCATTGCAACAATGGCTTGCGAAGCTAGATCATATCTGCCTGCCATACATAATAGGCTAGATTTATCCCTCCTCCAACAACTGAAGTCAAGGCAGTTGCACCAAGGATGCACATTTGGTCCATTATTTAAGTCTTAATGGTTCCCACCTTGCCTCAAATACATTACGTTTTACATTAGTGGCCCTAAATACTGCATATTTAGTACAGCTGTAGCGTTTGGGCAAGAACTTGGTAACCATGTCTACTGTATCAAAGGAGATTTGTATCACTTTCTCTGCCCTCATTTTTAAGCCCCCTTTCTTTCCCCCCCTCCCACCCTCCACTGGATTCCAGCACTGTGCCCACTCCAATTGTCTATTTCCTTTCCCTGTTTCCCTTCCCAGTCCCTGACAAATGGGCAATTTAAAGCCGGATGGTAGTTTACATGGCGCATTGGCTACAATTTCTATGTGAAGGGACCGTCAGCTTTGAAGAAAAGACTTACATCAGCCCTGGAGGGTTGTGAATAGGAACAGCAACATGCGCAGCATCTGACTCCCTGGGGTTCCCTGTAACCGTCCTAGAAAAAAACTAAATCCCCTGTGATTTTTTTTTCCTGAAGAGATTCGGAAAGGGATTTTAAGGGCAGCCAACATGCTGTGACATTGTCAAATGAAAAATAAAATAGATGAAGGAATCAAGTTTGTACGAAATCCGTTCCAGCAAGATCTATCTAGGGAAGAGTCAGAGTAGCAATTAATGGGCTGGTTTAAGGAAAACATGGTGCCTCTTTCCTAAACAAAGTAAAAGAGTCACTTGGGCAAGAAGCAGACATCACACATAACCAAGAAAGTCTAAGTGCAGGCCACAGGTACCAATCCCACTGGATTGCAGCAGTCGGTGGCTAAGAAGAGAGTAGCTGCAGGTTGGCTCAAAATTTGGCTTCACTGGGGCAAACTCAGTCCTAAGGTCATTTAAATCCAGTTTGAATTCAGCCCTCGTTGTAATCTGGCTCTTGATAAATAGCTAAAATTCAAACATAAAAACTTATCAAGGCACTAAGGAGACAGTACTCGATGCTACAGACAAGTATACTCCTTTCCTGTCAGCATAAGAAAACTTACAGCTTTGGATGGTGGAATAGATTCAGACAGGTGATCCAAACCAAACTACATCCTGAGATGGAACAAAATTCAGACAACTTTGTTGCAATTTGCACAACCTGCACAAAAACTAATTTTGAAATCAAGAATTGCTGAACTATGCAGACAGAAAGCGGAGGAAAGAGACTGTTCTAATGGCATCTCCAATCCAGCTGCCACAGGGAAATACTGAAAAAGTCTTGAAATACTTCCATTTCAACTTCCACCAGAGGTTTCTTGTAAGTTTGGATAGACAACACAAGGCTGATGTTCACCCACCAGCTACCTACAGCTAAAGCAGCCTTCATAATGTATTCAGATATGGACAGAGCAATACAGCAAGCACCCTTAAGAAACTATGTGAAGCATGCAGTTTTTGCCTCAGTAGCTTTCTTATACTGTAAGATATAGACTAGTTTCCTGGCCTCCATGTGGCTGAATTAACAGTGATGGGAAAGCTTCTCTGCCTGCTTCCTACACCACGGAAAGCTCCAATTCAGTGGGAGCTTTGAGTCAGATGCACCAGCTGGCAGTCCACCCCAATTCTCACACCATTATGACTTATGCCAGATGGAGTTTGGAAAGAAAAAAACAACAGCATAGTAAGTATTGGGAAGGGGAACAGTTAGGCAGCTGTACTTGTACGAATCAGAAGAAACAGGTGGCAAGACTACACAGACCTCAATAAATAAATAAATAAAAGTATAATATATTATAATATATTCTTCTATCTATATAGAGAAGCTGCAGCATTTAAAGACCCACTGGCCTGTATTTGGGGGAGGTTGGAGAAGGAGGAGAGAAGGGAGAAATTATGGCTGTCCATATCCCACTCTGGGATTTCCTCCCAAATCCTGAGAACAGAGTGCTGGATGCCAACCTCTATTCAGAGGAGGATTCTGCCAATATATTTTGATGGGGATGGTGGTATATTCCTCCACCCTTTAAAACTACGAGATTTTTGTGTGAAAAATGTTTTTCATTCATGAAGATTTTCATCTCATGCTGCTTGGTCGTCATTTGATGTCTCATGCAACAACTAGGGAACAGGAGCTGACAAACTCCTTTGAGCAAATGAGTTTTCATCCAACCATCCATAGTCAGAAATAGAGGCCGTGAAGGGGGAGAGAAGCACTATGATAGGCTGGCAGAATCATCTATAATGTTTGTTAACGTTAGTGCAATACGCAGTTATGATTGTGTGCTGCACCTTTAGGTGTAAAAATGTCTGCTAGCGGCAGGACTGTAAACGGATTTGAGATAGAGGCTCTTATAAAGAGAAAGCACGCAGATTCTCAAGACAATTATATTCTCTGCCATTTACCTCCGCATACCTGAATCTTTTTTTTATTTATTTATTTTTTTTAAGTCAAGTCCACATTTTGCTCTGTGTGCATGAAAAATTCATCCTCTTTCCCCCTTAAGTGTCAGTGGTCTTTCACTGGGATTTTAGATTGCTGAAGAGGCAAAAGGAAAACCTTTTTGAACAAAAGCTATTTTTAGAAGAGAAAGCACTGTGAAAGCACCCTTTTTTGCAGTGAAGTGTTGATTACTGTAATTAACTTTACATGGATCCTATTGTTTATGTTAATTCTGGTAATGGTGGATCTAGAGTCATTGGAGAGGGCTTGGGATTCCTTTCATAGCTGTTAACAGATTATTGCTAAAATAAGGTTTGCATTCAGTTCATCCTCACAGGGAGTTCCTGCAGCTACTGATCTCTCTTGGTATGTTTCTGCATTCCTCTTTACTGAGAGCAGGATTTAGGCTATTTTCGCTTCTGGTTACATCTCCACAGGTCTAAGAAAAGCAGCTAGTGATTTTGGGCACCCAACTTGCTGACTAAATTCTTCTTAACAGGAACTTTGTTTATTGTACAGTGCCAAGCACATTGTAATCTTTAAGTGTTCTGGGAGAGAAGAGAAATAGTATCATAGATGGCAGATTCATTTAAACAAACACCAAGTTAGGACTTCGAGTTTGCACCTAAATATACCTTTGGAAACCTGGGGCAGTCAAACCATGCCCAGCTAAAGGTGCATTGTAGTCTTTTAGCAAGTGGCCATACTAGGTTGAATTTACCTAAATTTACCACCCTCTTCAATACAAAGATGCAGTGCATGGAGGTTACAAGTCCCAGTCTGCAACGTTCCCTTTTCCATAGGTGGTCTGGCTGTTCATATTGAAAGGGGAGCTCTGCACAATGGGGTGTGTAGTCCCTAGGCTGCACCTTGGAAGCAGAGACTGCAACCGCAGACCAGGTTAGAGTCTCCTGTGCAGCACTCGGCCTGCGGCCTACATTGTGGCATGAGCCATTGCAAGCTGTTAATTAAATTCCTTCAACTAGACCATTCTGAGGACCACACCCTGCAACCCACCCATGCTATCTTACAAAACCATTTGTCAAGGCTACACAGTTCATCGACACTTACGTAAGTAGCAAGGATGCTCCGCGCGGCCAGCATGATAGACAGATAGAGACATGGGGCAGAGGACAACATGCCCACAGCACAGATAAGAGGGTCGGCCTTAGCGTTTATCTTCTTATATCTTCTTGCAACTCCTGCCCCAGTGATGACACCAACAATTCCCGTCACGATGGTAATTCCTCCAAATATTAGGCTGGCAGTAAAGGAAAGGGATGGGATGAGTAGGGCAATAAAGGCACATTAAGGGAGAAGAATCAGTCCAAGTGTCTATCATTAGTTTGTGACCTCAGCCTGTCTTGTATGTCTCAGAGAGAAGTTTCAAGCTTCTTTTCGGTGTTTATTGCACAAAGCAGAGAAGGATTTTAATGGAGAAATCAAATCTGGGCTCCATTTTACCCAAGTCCTCCAGGGCTAAATACATGCTTAGTTGGAAATTATAATTCTGCTATCAATGTCGTGTCCGCCAAAGCAGTGATGCCCCCATGCACAGAGCAGGTGTTATCACCTGTGCCAGAGGAAGGGAGATTAACAACCCACTGGGTGCTCCATCAGTAGGAGCTGCCTTAGAGAGCCATAGATTGAGAGGAGTTTCCAGCCATCTTGGCCATACCTATGAACTGAGCTACTCCCCCACCCCCAGTACGGATGGGGTAGCTTTGTACCTGTCTGCTCTCTTGGAAGAGATCCCATCACATGGAATCATACTGGTAGAACCCATCATAACCCTCAAATTAATCTGGCTCACGTGGGACACTTCTCCCACTGCTGGATACAGCCCTTCTTTACATGACAGCTCGGGGCAGACTGAACAGTTATCCAGTTGGAACTACACAAAATATTTTCACAATGTAGAGTTTCAAATGCCACTCAGTTTTGTTTCATGTGCCTGTGAAAGCTGAAGTGCTCCTCAGAGGAACAGCCAGTTTGTCTTCTTGAAAGCAAGACTTATCTTGACTTCCAGTGGGACTTTTGTAAACCCTTTCTTCTATCCCAGATGAGATTCTGATGACAAAAATAAACTTCCCTGTGATAAATAAGATTTTGGTGTCCCTGATAATTTAATCCATCATAGCCCTCTCGAATGAAATGGAGACAGAAGTGTAGGGTTCAGAACACAAGAGGCTCTAACTATTTTAGCATTCTGGTAGCACTCTATGTGGCTTTAAGGGTATGTCTACTCTGCAATTAGACACCCATGGCTGGCCCGGGCCAGCTGACTCGGGTTCATGGGGCTGTTTAATTGTGGTGTAGATGTTTAGGCTCAGGCTGGGGCCTGGGCTCTAGGACTCTGAGAGGTGGGAGGGTCCCAGGGCTTGGGCTGCGGCCCAAGCCCATCTACACTGCAATTAAACAGCCCCTTAGCCTAGCCCAAGTCAGCTAGCACGGGCTAGCCATGGGTGTCTAATTGCAGAGTAGACATACCCTTAAGAAACGGTGCCCTTTCTTGGCTCTCCCTGGCTCTACGGCAGGGAGATCTGCACTTCTACATAGCAGGCTGTGATGCCAAACAAGGAATCTGTTCTTTTAAACTGCAGCACACTGGCTCTTACCATTTCTCCCAGATGATTAGGAGGAAATTAGTTACTAATTCTACACTAAAAAGGTGAAGCAATAACTGACAGCCAACTCTATTAGGCAGAGTTCAAGTGTGCAATAGGCTTACCACTCTTCAGTACTCTAGGCAACCGTCACAGTTCAACAGTTCTTCTTAGAAATAACATGGATAGAGCATCAATGGTCAAAAGATTTATTTTAGACACATTTGCCCGGTACAGGCAAGTTTGAAGCTCTAAGGTTACATTAGTGTTTCTGAGGGGCCCTGCAATTGTGTTTAGAGATCCCTTTTTATCCCAAAGGAGCTATGAGCTGTAGGCTAGTACTGAAACATAGCCACTCGTAAGACAGAAAAGGAGCAGCTAAGACAGAAGCAGTGGAAGAGGTCTTTTGGCTAAGTGATGAAACCCATTTCTGGAGATAATTTTTTTTTTTTAAGACTGTCATGGAATCTTTTAGTGTTTGAAACCCCCAGGTACTTGTCTGGATACCTCAAGCACCAAATTCAGAACCTTCTGGCCTGCTTCCTTGAGGTTTCTTGCATTTCACAGCCACCAGGACATGACCAGGGTTCTACTGATTTGCTTTACTTCATTCTAAACCCCCTACAGGGATGAAGAGTATGGCAAATCACTCAGTCCTTGAAATATCCTGAAAGGCTAGGGATAGCTTGGTTTGGGATGTCCATGACAGATCATAAGCCCGATGAGTCATACTTGCATGGAGTCTGGCAATCGGTACATAGAGGAAGAGGGGACGGGGAGATGTTTTGCTGCTTGTGTTGTGAAAGGCAGTAGCTAGCGAGGGTGGGAGCGCAGTATTGAGCACACTCCACTATCCCTAAGTGCAGAAAGCCAAGGAGGATCGTCTTCCTCCACCCTGAAGGAGGAAGGGTTCTGAGAACGTCAAAGCCAATGAAATGTCAGATCGGAATTACAGCATCAGATGCTCTGTCCTGCTGCCTTGCTGGGACACAAAAGTAACAAATCCTTCCCTTCCTCCCGACACCACACATCATTTTCTGAAGGAACCTGATATTTTATCTGCATTTCAAGATCTGTAACAGAGAATTCCTCTCCAGAAGAGCTCTGCCTGCAGATAAATTATTGATTGGTGGAAATTACCTTATTTTGATATAAAAGGTTATGGTACTGTGCCAGATGAATCAAGCCTGATTCACACTGGAGTCACAGTAACTTTGCCACGTTGGCAGTTGATTCTAATACCAGAATAGTAGGAAAGGAATAGGGATGTCCACACTTTTATAAAGATCTGGACAAACTGAAGAGTCCAGAGGACAGCGACAAAAATTATAAAAGGTTTCAAAAACCTGACCTATGAAGGAAGGTTAAAAAAACTGGGCATATCTAGTCCTGAGAAAAGAAGACTGAGGAGGGAACCTGATTCATAGATTCATAGATTCTAGGACTGGAAGGGACCTTGAGAGGTCATCGAGTCCAGTCCCCTGCCCGCATGGCAGGACCAAATACTGATAACAGTCTTCAAATATGTTAAGGGAAGAGGACAATGATCAGTTGTTCTCCATATGCACTGAAGGTAGGACTAAACTCCTTTAAACTCTGAATCTGAACCTCATGCTTGAATCCTTCTCCAGGCAGCAATTTTTCATTACTTAGATGTTTAAATTACTTCTCCCCTCCAACCCACGTATTCTAATACTGATATATCTGATGCCACTGGAAAGCCCTTTAAGAGAATAAGTTTAACTGGGATGCTCCCCAAGCAGCCAAATTAAGGGCTTGTCTACACACGGAAATTGCACAGATTTAACTAATTCAGTGTAGCAAAATCAGTGAAAGTCCTTGTGGGAACACCTGAATTGATATATGTGTGTGTAAGCCTGGCTCTAAGACTTCTACTTCTTGCAAGGGCTGCTGCTTGTCTGGGACACCCATCAGGGATTCAGTGGCATCCAAGTAGGGATGCACTGCAGATCAAGGGCTGATACTTCTTTGGAAGGAGGGAGCCAATTCTGCAAAGCCAAACCAATTTAGTACCATCTTCTAAGCGCTGTTTAAAGAAGTTAGTATGTTGCCCTGGATTTTCCTCCACTACAAGTCAGCTTCATCTGGGAGAGATCAGAGCCTTTCACCAGTGGCCGATTTTAACCCTTTAGTGAACCGGCACATTGTACACGAGCCAAGTCAAGGCATTGGAGAAGCATTTCAGGAGCAAGCCAGCATCTTCTCCTAATTAGGTGATCCACTCACTTGGGATGAGGAGCAGTCCCTTAGGGCACCCCAGTTATTAGATTCTGTCGCAAGAAGTGTACAGTAAGAGTAATTTAGTCAAGAGATTACACTGCTAATCGTAATATGCACAGTTCATCTCTTTCCTCAGACAATTTAAAGCAATGTACAGATGAATTATGCCGCATCATAAGGAGGGCATGCCGGCATTAGTTCCTGGCTACATTATATACTACCTGTGTGACCTTGGACAAGTCAGTTATCTGACTCAGTTTGTCATCTGTAAAATGGAGCAATACTTATGCCTTCTCAATAAGCGTTCACAGCCACATCCCACCCTTTGTCTTTAGGAAGAGAAAGCACATGACAGCCATTAGCATTTAGAAACATGGAGTGTTCATATATGCATTTCCTATATCCTGTCTGATCTTTTCAGAGTGAAGTGTGCCTCACCTGTTGGGAGATTTGCATGGCTCCTGAAGGCATGGAGGTACAAGGTCATGGACTACCTGAGCCCTGTCAAGGAACAGTGGTACCCATAATCCCAGGGCTCCAGTCACAAAGGCCATCGCTGTCACACCCAATGAGGACCAGATGAAACTTCGGCTGTCACACCAAAAGAAATAAGTATTAGTGCTAGTATGATCAATAGTTTGAAAGAATGGGGCATGGGAAGGAAGGGGAAGTCCAGCCTGGGTATCTAGTGTTCTAAGTAATCAATATGAATGGATTGCTTCAGAGAGCTGTTAACGACATGAGTAACTTCCCTGTTGATTATGAAGATCTGATTATTGAAGAGATCAAATCTATATACACTCAAACCAGCAAGGGTTAGGCATTAATTAGTTACGTGAACTATTGCTTTCACAGTGTTAAAGTCCATCTTTAGTCTCTTGAAGATTCACACCAGCATTTACTGCAGGTAGGCTCTGAAAGAAAAATGAGTGTTGGAAGGTGGGTGAAAATGTCATGACTTGCCAACAGTTTGAAAATACATTGCACAGAGAGAGCCCTGAGTGCCTCAGGATGATTTGAAATCTGTTTTGTTGCCAATATACACAAGCACAACAGTTTGGATGGTCCAATAGTTAAGGAAGGAGTTGAGAAGTTAAGTGTTACTGTATCTCAAAGTGTCATGAAAGTATACATTATTTCTTAATCAGCCTACATAGTTTTCAAGCAGAAGGGTAAGCAGTGTAACAAGCTATCTCTACTGGAAGCAATTAGAACTGTTAAACTGTTTCACAGACCCCCTAGGACTAACAGAAAGTCTACTTTAGACTAAGGGGTCAAGGTAAGGATGACATCTTAGTGTAAGACAGTGGTTCTCAACCTTTCCAGACTACTGTATCCCTTTCAGGAGTCTGATTTGACTTGCATACCCCAATTTTCACCTCACTTAAAAACTACTTGCTTACAAAATCAGACATAAAAATAAAAGTGTCACAGCACAATACTACTGAAAAATTGCGTACTTTCTCATTTTGTCTGTATGAAATTTTAGTTTGTACTGACTTCGCTAGTGCTTTTGATGTACTAGGAAAATATCTAGTTGAGTTGATGTATCCCCTGGAAGACCTCTGCGAACCCCCGGCAGTATGTGTACCCCTGGTTGAGAACCACTGATGTGCTATAGATGACATGTCATAACCTCCCAGTGAGCCAGGATTAGCAGCTTAGTACCTCAGCTCCTCAAGACACATGGCTCTAGCACTTGAGTTAAAGAGTTAAATTTGCGGTAGTAGGTCCCTTATTCTTTGTGGATCAGTCACTAGAGGCAAATAGGTCGCATACATACACAGCCAGTACGTGACACTAGGCGGCCACAGATCTGTTACATCACTAATGTTTGAATACTGACCTTCTGATGAGTAAAGCTTTGCATTTCATGCATTGGAACAACCAAGGACAAAGCCCTTTTGGCTCACCTAAGACAGCAGTTGCCTACAGACCACAAAAAATCCTGATTTGGGTCGCAAGTCTGATTATTGCGCAGGGTGCACATAAAGAAATGCCAGTCACCAAGTGGAGGATCGTTCTCTAGTCTAGTGTCCAGCCACTACTAATGAACCACAATTCCATCCTCCCAGATGTAGTCACTCTATGGTGGCCAGATATGATCAAGCCTGGTTCCTAGGAAAGCAGAAGAGGGAGTTTGTCCTTAAAATAAAGGGAGCAGATAAGAATGCATTTGAAGGCAGATTACAATGTTAGTCTGGCCTGGGAGAAAGAAACTTCATGCAGGTAAACAGTGCCACCCAGCGGATAAAGAAGATCAGCATTTCCAGCCTTTTGCCAAAACTGATGTGGTTAGCTGGTCATACATCAGATGATGCACAGTTACTTCACAAATCTAAGTCCTGATCTTACAGGATCTAGCCCCCTGGTATCATAAGGCACTGCAGTAGACTATTCAAGATTGCCTGAGAAGTGCTGATACAACATTCCTTAGGAGACACCCACAAATTCAGCACCATGAAAAGGAAATGATCACACAATGGTATTAACACTAACACCTAGGCACGAAGTTCAACAGCACATTGGTCACAAGTAATGGCACCACTGAGAGATATGGAATTTCCTGTTCTTATTTTTCCCCTGCTGCCAGCCATGTCATCCTCTAAGCACTTTTCAGAGCTAAGGAACTGATACTCCATGGCAACAGATCCTGAGCCCAGCATTCCCCTAAAGGAGCAAGGTTGGGAGAGGCAAACATGTACTACCAAGTGTAGCCCTGCTAAAGTCACAAATGGTAACAAACATATGCCCAACAGTAAGCACTTGCTGGGGCAGGCCCCTGTTCTGGAAGCTCTTAGGGGAAGGGAGGGCAGAAGGTATTATAGATTCACAGGGCTGAATAATTATTAGCAATAGTGCGCTGCTCCTGCTGCTGCAGAACACTAGGAATGAGACAGATTCCGTTAGAAAGCCCCACGGGGCATTCAGCCATTTGAATTGCAACTTGCTTTCATTTGCTATTTGTATTATTGTAGTGCCTCGGAACACCAGTCATGGACTAGGACCCCTCTGGGCTAGGCAATATGGCGAAAGAACAAAAGACAGTCCCTGCTCCAGAGAGCTTATAGTCAAAGTATAAAGACAAGACAAACAGGGCGACATGAGGCAGCAGTGAGACAGTAGTAGTGTAGAATTATATGGTCTATTCCTAATTTGCAGGTGTTTAATTGGCTCTCAGACCTGTTATAAAGACACCTCATTTTCCTGTATCTCCTGTCATCTGAGACCTCCAAGCACGCTATTGACTATAATGTCTAGGGCCCGCAAGGCTACTTTGAACTGGGATCAACAGATTGTAGCACAGCTCTTTCTGCCCTCTAATGTGCTCCATTTGCTCGGATCTGAAGGAGCATCTGGGTTGTTCATCCTCATACCATGACTCAGGATGTTGCAACCTAATTGTCAAAATACCCAACATTTGGGACGCCCTTTGTTTGTTGGGGTGAACTCTCAGCCCCATCAGCTGTACACCTAGGAATAGGATTATGTTTGGTCTACCACAAGCAGGTGAGGAGTTCCTCTACACTGGATTTATATTTCATTTGATTCCAACTAATCACAGCAACAGATAGCCTCAGGGGAGACCACAAACATTTGTACATGCTAGGGATGGGCCAGAGTTGTGAAGTTATACCCCTGAACTGAATCCCAACATAGAGGCCCAGGGCTGTTAAGTTTAGAGGCAGGTTTGGATCAGGTTTCCAATTGCATGACAGTAGCAGCTAGACTGAACCAGTGCTAGAGTTCAGGCCCATTTCTAAATTAGATAGGCAATTCTAACAGGGTCTCTCCAGTAATGAGTGAGCCAGACACCCCTGTTCCCTCTGTCCCAAAGACTAGCTGCTTTGCATCTTTCTTTCCTCTCATAGGGGGAGAGTGGCCAACGCAGATCAGTTCTTAGTCTCACAGGCAGTATCCCAGTAATTAAGGAAGGGGGATTCATTACAAACATCTCTGTGATCTTACATGCCCTACAGCACATAGATGCAGAGGACCTGCATGTAGAATATGGGAGCTCTCTGAATTTGGAATCGCTCTATTGGTTTAGTCTTTGCAGCCATAGACACCTACGGGGTGTAGCCTTTGCAGCCATAGCCACCTACTTCTTGCTGAGGGATTTGACATCTTCACACCAGGTCGAGCTGTCAGTACTCTGGGCACCAGGCTTCTTATCTGCTCCCTGAGTTGTGCTAGTGATGCTCTCGCCTCCATGTCCTTCAGCTGCATCCTGGGTTGGATCAGGGACCAGTAGAATCAGAAGAGCCACTGCTATAACACCTATGCAAGGAGTTATCTGTAGAGACAAAACTGGAGTAAGGTCACGGTCACCTTTCCTCTGATACTGAAGGCCAGTTAGCAAAAGAAAGTCACAACATTGCTCCTAAAGATTTACATTTAGGGAAGCTGCAGACAAGCCTAGACCCAGTTGCATGCGTCACCTAGACACGATTAGCTTTTCTCTCAGGGGAGAAATCCTTTTGGTGATGTTGGTGAAAAGATGCAGTATGTTCCCCAACCCTTATGCAGTCTCCTATGCAAAGGCACCGTCCCCCCTTCCCCATGATCCTGGAGAAAAATGTAAGGGGAGGGCTCCCCACGATGCAATGTTGGGATCTCGAGCAGGCGGGTCACCAGATAGGGGAGCCGTAGCATCCCTGCTGCACCTAGAAAAGCATTCGCACCCACGTGCACACTTCTAATCCAGCAAGTACCTCAATAGGGGGGTTATTCAGGACACTTTGAGCAGCATAATGTAGAAGAATTGAGCTTGAGACTACAAATCAAGTATTTCAGAGTTCTAATCCCAGCTGTCACTCATTTTCCGTGCAGCTCTAAGTCAAACCCCATGTCCTCTTTGCCCCACTGATACTTGCTGACATACTTTGCAGGTGAGTTAGGAAGATTTATCAAGTGCTTTGAAGACGTGAAATGTCCTATAAGGGCAGAGCATTCATCACGGCAATCTGACTAATACAAGACTGGAATAGGGGTTATTTGTAGCAGTATTTTCACAAAACTGGTTCCTCTTGTAACAATTTCTCTGCAGAATGACATGATTCTATGTCAAAGTAATGACCATTTTAGTTTTTAGGTGCCTCTGTCTGAAAAGGCCTCTAGGCCCAGCACCAGCTACCCTTCAGTCCACTGCAGCTCTTCCAAATGGGTCTTTAATTAAGGGGTACCTATGAAGCTAAGGAGGATCCAATGTCCCACCTAAAAATTGACTGGATGGCAGCTCTGCAGTTCACTCATCCTTGCTTTGAGCATAGTTACAGTCATGGAACCTTAAAACACCACTCACCCTCAGGGCCGGCGCAACCCATTAGGCGACCTAGGTGGTCGCCTAGGGTGCTACCATTTGGGGGGTGGCATTTCGGGGTGGGACCTTCCGCCACCTAGGGCAGCAGAAAAGCTGGCAGCGCTCCTGCTCACCCTCCAGAAAGAGTTCCATTAAATAGTGAATTTATGTAAGAAAGAGGGGCTTTAATTGAAGGTTCTAGGACTCCAACTCTTTTCTCTGTTGGTAACTATGTTCCCCTCCATTTATTCTTATATTTTGCTTTTTTAAAACCCTTTTAACATTCTTGTTGAGACACAGTGATCAGAGAAGTCCCTGCATACAGGATTGAAATCCTAATGATACAGACCCCAATAGGCTATATGGATCCCAGTCAAAACCAGGATTTTACAAAGAGTGGATCATTACTGAGCAGTGAGAGAAAGGGAAAGACTCACCCTGAATGCCCAATGCCAGTGGCCAGCAGCCTGTGTTACACTAGATGCCAGAACATAACCAAGACCACTGAAAAGACAAAATGTGATGCCAAGACAACATTAGTTTCCATTGGTGCCGTGAGACCCCAAGGCCCTGCAGGGGTAGGATTTGTACTGAGAGGAGCATAGAGGAACATTTTTTGCAGTCATTTCCTAGCAGTGAGGCCTATTCAATTGTAGCTCCCAGGGAAATTAGTTGGGTTTAGGCATTGTAACCTGCTCAGAGCAGGTTTGAGATGGTGGTAATATCCAAGCCACGTTTACATTAATATTTATGCAAGTATGCTGATGCTGAAAAACAGGTACTGATTTTTCATAGTACAGACACACTCTGCGTGTCCCTACTGTTGAATCACAGGAGGTCAGGCTACCTTTCCCTCACAGGACAGATTTGGAGGACAATGGGAGATTGGCCCTTATCCAGCAGCCCCACACAAAATGTTAAGATTGGGGAGCAGCTACCCATTCATGTTGGACTATGCTAGAAAAGGGTTTTCCAGGCCCACGAAGGCACAGAAGCAATGTGATGATGCCTCTGGCTTGCCCACCCTCCCTCCATGAAGGTAATGGTAAACGGGGAGTGGGGGAGGTAGGGGCAAGGTTAAGAAGCAGGGTAGGGGAGAGTATTATTCAGCGTATCAGATAGAACAGGGATGGGCAAACTACAGATCACGAGCAGTTTTAAGCCAACCCGCAAGCTCCTGCTGGGGAGCAGGGTCTGGGGGTTGCCTCACTCCAGCGCTCCAGCTGGGGTGCAGGGTCGGGGGCCACACCATGCGGCTCCTGGAAGCTGAGGCATGTCCCCGCTCTGGCTCCTACGCACTTCAGTGACCCCCTCCGGTGCTCCAATGGGAGCTGCAAGGGTGGTGCCTGCAGATGGGGCAGTGTGCAGAGCCACCTGGCCGCGCCTCCGCGTAGGAGCCAGAGAAGGAACATGCTGCTGCTTCCGGGAGCCACTTGAGGTAAGTGCCGCTCGGAGCCTGCATCCCTGAGCCTCTCCCCATGCCCCAACCTCCTGCCCCAGGCCTGATCCCCCTCCCATCCTCTGAACCCCTCGATCCCAGCCCGGAGCACCCTCCTGCACCCCAAACTCTCATCACCAGCCCCACCCCAGAGCCTGCACCTCCAGCTGGAGCCTGCACCCTTTCCTGCACCCCAACCCCCTGCCCCAGCCCAGAGCCCCCTCACACACCCTGAACTCCTCATTTCTGGCCCCACCCCGGAGCCCGCATCCTCAACCAGAGCCCTCACCCCCTCCCGCACCCCAACTCCAATTTTGTGAGCATTCATGGCCCACCATACAACTTCTATTCCCAGATGTGGCCCTTGGGCCAAAAAGTTTGCCCACCCCTGAGATAGGAGGAGTCTTTCCCCTGGGAGTAAACATTTACTCTGTGTAATTAGACCCAAGCATCCAAATCCAGGCAGCCCACACACAGGTTCACTGCGAGACCCTGTTTGGGTAAACCATATGAATTAAGCTCTGCAATGGTTCCTTCCTTTAGCTTTAACTGGGAGATTGAGCTCTAGTCCTGACTGTCACTAACACATGGTAGGACTCTGGACAGCTTATCTATAAGACCATTATTTTCCCACTCTCAGAGGAGGTTTTTTATTAAGAAAGCAAACCACATTTTCAGTACCTTATTCTTTTTATGTGTAGAGATGTTTCAAAAGTGCAAGTTTTTCATGGGAAATTTAAAAAACAACAACAACAACAAAAAACCTCCCTGACAATATTTTTAAGGAAAACCCAAAAAGCTTTGGGTATTCCAGAAAAATTCTGCTTTTCAGTTTGCTTTCGTTTTATTAAAATATTTCAATTTTTCCACCGAAATCAAAGTTTTCCACAAGAAAAAAAAATGGGTCAAAAAACCATTCTTAGTTGAAAAAGTAAACATGAAAAAATTCAATTCAGAAAGTGCTCCAAGAAGTGCCCGTTACTGGTGAGCAGACAAACCTTCCAACTGGGATGAAGATATAGAAGACAGACAACATACAGGTCCTTTGGTCCTTCTCAAACAGGTCCGCAATGATGGTAGGCGCTATGGTGGAGTAACTGGCTGTGCCGATGCCAACAAATCCTCGTGAAAGGAAGAATATCCAGGAGTACTGGGGACAGAAGAGACATTAAGATCCAACAAGCACACATGAAATGGAAGCTATCTTTTAAGAAAGCATGTTTCTCATGGGATGGGAGTTTAAGACCTGGTCTACACTAAGGGGGTAATGTAAGTCGCCTTAAGTTATGCTAGTTAAATTATGTAACTTAAGTCGACGTAGCTTAGATTGACTTACAGCTATGTCTAAACCGCGCTATGTTGACAGGAGATGTTCTCCCGCCAACACAGCTTCCGCCTCTCAGGGAGGTGGAGTATTGAAGTCGACAGAAGAGCGCTCTCACATCAACTTATCGTGTCTTCACCAGACCCACTAAATGGATGGCCGCTGCATCGATCTAGCCAGTAGTGAAGACAAGCCCTTAGTGTAGACAAGGTCTTAGCTGCCTCTGCCAGGGTCGTTCCAGTTACCAGTGTTTACAACAGGGAGAACACTTTGAGTCCCCTATAGTTACTAAAGTAGCCTCACTAAACTGGAGGATCTAAGAAGGGCAGCTGAAGTAACTGGGCCAAATCCTGCAGTGCCTGGCATTTATTCATTCATGACTCCCATTGACTTCAGAGTGCTGTCTCCTCCCACACCTGCACCCCCTCCAAACACAACACTGTGCTTTTCAAGCTTCCTTCTGCAGCAGCATGTGGTGAATTCTTGGGGTGTCACCGGGGGGCATTGCAAGGCATGGTCAGTAGTTCCACAGATTCACCAGCCAAGCCCCTACACCCTAATGCACACGCTCAGAAAGAGGGCAAGGACAAAGCTAAGGATACTGCAGCAGCAGCTGTAGAATAGCTTCACTGGTGCGCTATGGCCTGGAAGGGTCAGGATATCATTCCCTATAGAGCTTTCCTGCACAAAGCCCATTTACTCTTGTTTCAAGGAGTAAGCTCCAGGGTGCTGCCTGAAAGCTTTAACAAACTATAACGTGATCAGAACAAAAGTTCCATGAGTCACTGCAAGACTCAGGCAGCTGATTCTAAAAGTACCATTCCAAATAAGCAAGTGACGTACCGATTCAGTGATGAATGAGCTGCCTAACGTCACACCTGACCAGAGGAAGATACCAGCACTGAGGATGACTTTCCTGTTGTACCGGTCACCAAGGTATCCGAAGAAGGGTGCAGACAGCAAAAAACAGAAGATGAAGACTGCAATCCAAAGCAAGAGCAGTGACAATGCTGGCCAGATTATTCTTATGGCTCCCCTCGCTCCCCAGAGAGGGATGCCATTTGCTACTGTTAGTCTTTAAGGTGCCACCGGATTCCTAGTTGTTTTTGTGGATACAGACTAACACAGCTACCCCTCTGATACTTGACATGAGCTACTTATTAGGCGGAATGCCCAATTTTGAGGTTGCAGAAGTGCAATTCATGAGTGGAGAGCTCTGAGCCAACCCTCCAGATCCAAACAATTCACATTTTTAAATCCCTGGCTCTTTTCTAGTTACAAGATGTTTGGATTTATTAATTCTGTTTTAGGCAGTGGCTTTTCTAGCTATTGAAGTTTACAGATGGAGATGACAGAGCCAATGGACAGTAAAATACATGATTAAAGCAATAAACTGGATGAAATGTGTTACTATTTTATATACATAGCTGAAAGACACTTCTCCCAGGTACCTCAATAGCCCATAGGAAGACACTGAAAATTCAGCCTAAGGTTGCGCCTCCAGACTCTGCAGCTACAGTTCAGACACTGTCAGCCCAGCTTACTAGTTCATGTCACCATCCAGAATGGATTGGTTATTCCCAAAGCATGCTCCAAAAGGGGGTACACCCTTAAATACTATCGAATTCAGTTAAAGAGTTCTAATTCTGGAACTGATCATTTTACAGAGTCTGAAAGATACCCAACAGTTAAAAGTAAAACAAAGGGATTACATACAATGACCACTTTATGTAGAACTTTAATTCATGCCAATTGCTTTATGAAAAAAAGAGCAATTTAATTGGTTAGCCTGCTCTATTTATACCCTGGAGTCAATGGATTTGATTAGGTTAGAATTTTACCTGTTGTATTCAGGGCAGGAAGCAAATATCTTTCCCAATGGTAACCTCAAGGAGAATTTTTATATGCAGAATTTTATTGCCCAAGTTGGAAGTTAGGTGAGAAACCAAGTTTAACCCCCCTCAATTCTTATGATTTAAGTGCCGTAAGAACTTTAGTGGTGACCACAAACAGTCAAGCACTTTCTTTACTCCTGGAAGGCTGCAGGCTTGGTCAGACTTTAGCCAGTGACTTTCAGTCTTGTATTTGTGATCAAACTGACTAAACATTTTAAAGATCAAAGCTGAAATCAACAGGACAGTGGGAAACTGGAAAAAATAAGGAGCAGGGACAAACTAGACTGCATTTTAGAGACAGGCAACATGGATGTGGAGTAGGCTAAGCTGCTCCCAGTACTGTGACATCTCTTTACCTGTCTGCAGTAAGCCTGCACTGCTATCACTGATGTTGAAGTACTTCGTTATATCTACCAGCACCCCTGCAACAAAGAGAAAAATCATAATTATGCAGCTATAGCAGAGTGTATCATTCCTCAGTAGTTGCCATTTTACTCATTTGCTAACCTGAAGACTCACTTCAAGTCAAGGGGTTGCACAGAGGTGGTGAGTTGGCCCATTAATTTTCCTGGGGGCTGTAATCTTTAAACCTTCCATAGCATCTTGTATACGTTAATAAACTAGTTATTGTGAAGTTTCCATCACTTTCTTCAGGCAATTCATAGTCATCCTACTATTGGAGATCTTGCAAGACTCAACTCAGCCAGGATTTCCATAGAATTTCTACAGAGCCATGTGTGTACATAGTGATGTATAAACGGTTTACAATTCAAGGTTTAGACCAGTGGTTCCCAAACTTGGTTCGTGGCTTGTTCAGGGTAAGCCCCTGGTGGGCTGTGAGACGCTTTGTTTACCTGAGCGTCCGTAAGTATGGCCGCTCGCAGCTCCCAGTGGCTGCAGTTCGCCGTTCCCAGCCAATGGGGGCTGTGGGAAGCGGTGGCCCGTCCCGTGCCACTTCCCACAGCCTCCATTGGCTGGGAACGGCGAACCGTGGCCACTGGGAGCTGCGAGCAGCCGTACTTACGGATGCTCAGGTAAACAAAGCGTCTCACAGCCCGCCAGGGGCCTAACCTGAACCAGCCATGAACCAAGTTTCGGAACCACTGGTTTAGACGGACCCAATGGGAAACAAAATAGAATAGATGGTAGTTTAATTTTGTGGGCTTTTAGCTGCATGCAGCTAGAGATACTGAAATGTTTAGGATAAGCAAAAGTTATTTCTAAAATTCTGTTAAGGATGACATTTTAACATGTTCAGTGTACAGAGGTGCTCTGATTTCTGTCTCTCTCCAAAGAGAGTATTAATGGTTACAATAGTCCTTATTACGAGTTGAAGGCTAAAAAAAATAAACTTTAGTGATTGGTGTAGTAGTTCTCTAAAAATAGTTTTCACCATTTGGAAAGATTGTTATCCTGACAAGAGCTTGATGTTTTGTACCCACTTTGTTGGGGTAAACTGAGGCATATGTAGGAGAGCAATTTTGAGACAAAGGATTTTTGTAATCCCTATGACACTGACAAACACCACAAGCTTGCAGTGATAAAGAATTATTTGATGTTTCTGTATCTGGTTTATATAAAGGTGTGAAGAGCTGGTTGCTGATCTTCCTCACTTCCTCTTAACTAATTAAGACTAGTGGCAAAATTTGAACATTTCCAGCTTATTAAAAGATATTGAAAGAAATGTTAGTTTCTTTCAAAACTGTTTGACTTTACATCAGCAACAAAATAGGGAAAAATACTAGGATTCGACATCATATGGATGCATTAATGCAGTTGTGATAAAACATGGCATTTACATAATATCATGACCATCATCATTTTTAGGCTGCATTTGTAGCTAGGACACACTTATCTTTTAATCACGCATCAGCCCTTTCCTGAGACAAAATTTAAAATAGATAGTAGAGGCTTAAACAATAAAGAAACAGGGATGTATTTGTATTCCTTTAGTCTGATAATAGTGGATATTTTAGCAATTTCTCACTTCTTGTATTACTTGGTTTAGTTTATTTTTATGTTTTTGAAAAAGGAATTTAAAGAATTTTAATGAGGAGACATGGTGCCACTCTCTAATCTCCAATAGCGTGGTAGACAAGCAACAGTTGAATATGGCCTACTTTGATGACTGATTAAAGTGACTTTGAAATGAGACTAGCAGCAACACTGAGATTCCATATTTGATTCTTAATTTCTTCCGATTATACTGTATTCTTCACGTGCAAGCAACAGATTATTTTTTGTAGTCCACTACTCTTGCAATCTCCCTCAGTGACTGGAGAGTCTATTTTCCTTCACCAGTCAGTTTCTGCAATCATCCGTACATGTCATGCCTACAATCCCTGTGCCTTCATTACAGAAAACACAGGTGTAATTGAAGGCAGAACTTTGCCTCCAGGCCCTTTGCTTTTAGTGATTGTGTAGACCTTCAGACTTTGATTTTCATATCCCAGGATAAATTTGCAGGGCTTAGAATGAGAAAAAACAAAACAAACAAACATTGATGTACAACACATGGAACTCCAGTGACATTTTTAGTCACTTTTCAGAGCAGAACCCCACTTAAATCCTGAAGTTATTTCAATGATTGAGACAGACTTTTAATGGTCAAGATTTTACCACACTAGAAATCAATCAAACTAGACCCTTTTATCCATGCCTCTAGGGTAGAACTGGTAGAACTTGGTAGCTATTTATCAATGCACAGCACCACTGATCAACAGGAAATGCAGAAAGTGAAGTATCAAAGTAAAACTGCAACTGGAATTGCAAGTAGATTCTCCACACATGCAAACTGAGCATTCCAACCCAAGCTAAAAAAATTTCAGTTTGAATGCTACCTAAAATTATCCACCTAAATAATTCTCTAGCTTTCACATACCAAGCCACACAAGTCAATAGGAGCCAAAGATGATCAGCACCTCTGAAATTCAGGCCAGTTATTTAGGTGTATAACTTTTAGTGGGAACCAAGTTGGAAAGTATTGACCTTAACCCCCAGCAATGGGATTACAAACAAGAGGGACAAAGTTCAATTATCAACACTTGAAGAAACATTTGACAGAATCTATTCTATCCTTTCCCCTCATATAATTAGATGCACACAGACAAAAGGTCTCTCATGGCTGAGGGTCAGAGCAAAGCAGATTGCATCTTGAAAAGAACTGTTAAGAACAGAAAACCACAACTTCTCCATAGCCTTCAGTACCCTTGCAAGTTGATGCACACACCTCCCCTACTTTCCTGTTCAAACTTATTAAAAGCCAGACACTTTGGGTATGTCTACGCAGACTCGGGCTAGCAGGACTCACAATAGTAGTCTAAAAATAACTGTGTCGACAGCATGGGAAGTTGCTGTCTTATTCCCCCCGGGCCCGGCCCTAGGCTTCAGAGCCTGAGCTCCAGCCTGAGCTGCAACTTCCCATGCTGTCGACAGAGCTATTTTTAGAGCATCAGTGCAAACCCCGGTAGCCAAAGTCGGCCAAAGCACTCTGTGAGGCTCGCTGCCATGAGCTGTGTAGACATACCTTTTACTTAAGGGTTCTGACAGCCAAAGAGATAGGAGAGTTAAAAAGGAAGGTGGCTGATGCAAGAATTCTACAATACAGCTTGACTTCAAGCTGATGTACAGGATGTTGCTATACGGCATAGGTAGCTGTTTTAACTGGCAAACAAAAGGGGATCTAGAACTCTGAGAACTGAAACATATTTCAGTTAACTCCTAGCTTAGGGTTAGGGTACAGGACTGATCTGTTGAATGCTTGGGTTCTAGCCCCATCTCTGCTATCGAGTTCCTGTGTTATCTCGGTTGTGTTAAACTGTGCCTCAGTTTCCTTATTGGTTAAGCTGGGGTGCCATCACTGACTTCATAGGGGTGCTGTGAAACTTTAACAAATATGTGTAAAGCACTTTCATATCATAGACTGGAAGGAGCTAAAGTAGTACAGGTCTAGTAATGTGTTGAACGACAATGACGATGGCCAGGACTTCGCATACCTAGCCTCTGTCAAATTCATTTTATTAACATCCAACATTTTCCCTGTGTGTATTCTTTCTCCTTATCCCCCCTTCCAGTTATTCTGTCCATCCCCCATTCGGCTCCTAGCTGAGGGTCAGTTATTTGATGCCTAAGCAAAAGAAAATAGTAGGAGAATCAAAAATTCCCATGAAAGGCTTGTGGCAATAACTGCCTTGCTACTTCATTCAGCTCATATTCCTATTTGTTTCCTATTCCTGGCTGAAAAGGAGCCATGTTCATTTCCCCAATTATTCAGGGGAAAACAAGTTTGAACCCACAAACAATGTACAGTCCCAGTCCCTCATCGTTGCTAAAACTGCTTCCTGTGTGAATTAAGTCTATGGCACATATAGTTTCATCTTAGTGCACAAAATAACTCCCTTTCCTGTTAAGGGCAGTCAGGCATTTATTTAAGTCCAGACTGATGACCAAACCCGCAAAGACCTTGACAAACAAGAGACTCAGGATTGCCAAGTTAAATTTGCTATTTTGTGAATAAAAAGTGGGTCTGCTAGATAGAGAAACTGACGAAATTCCAGTCTTTGTGCCCAATCGGAAACTGAAAAACACTGGCAGGGAGCCTGGGAAACCCATCACAAGTTTCCATTCTTACCTCCAAGTTGAGGGCAAGCTAGAGGTTTGCAGGCGAGGGAGGGAGCGGAGTAGAAATAGGGTTTTGACACCTAAACCAGAAGAAATCCCACAGATCACAATTCATCTGAAGAACCATGGCTTCCTCACGATTCTCCAGATATCCAAATTGCAACAAAGCTCCACTAGAAGCACTGCTTTTATCATGGTTCCCACTCATGCCTTGGCAAAAACCATCCTCCTAAGTCAGAATGATCTTATTCAGAGAACTATTTGTGATTTTTGAAGGGCAATGAAATGGAGAATGGGTCTCCTCTAGCCTCAACTCCTCCCGAAGTTATGTGAAACTCCTAACTGCAGAGATCACATAGTTTCCACTGGGCCAGAAGATAAAACCAGCCTTTCCCTGTCAAAATTTTGGCCAAAAGAGTAGGTTTTTTGCTCCTTTAATCCCCTCCATAAGAGAAGAGAGTCAGGGATGATCTCATCATTAGTCCTTTTTCATACAAGGCTCACTAGTTTCAATGGGAGCACTGTCTAAAGCAAGCAAAGAGGGCAGTAATCCCCCACTCACTTCCCCAGGCAGAGAGGAGAAAAGCCTACTGAAGGTAGATGTTGTGAGCTGCCTGTCTACAGCCCCAGAAAAGCATCTTTGTCAAAGCTCTGCAAAGTCATTACTTAGAACCAGATCAGTTGCCCTTTATACCCAGGTTCCATTTATATATGATTTAAGGGTTAATAAATGATTAATGCATGTTATATGCATGTTATAGACATGAATAGTTGGAGGTTGCTTAAAAGTTTATGGACCTTTAACAATTATTAAAATCTATAAATGGCACCTTGACAGGAAGTGTGACCAACGGACCAAAACAAACAAGTGAAAAGTGTTAAACAGTCTGAGCTTCTGAATAATTTAGTTTTTTTACACAGATAAACAGCTTTAAGCCAGATGTTTCCCCATTAACTGTGGAGTGAACAGAGTTGCTGAGAACTATAGTTTGTTCTTTCTAAGAGAGAGGAGGAAGAGTCTTACCTGGTACAATAAACCAATCCATGTAGTTGAGTAAGTTAATATAGCACAGCACACCAACTGCTAGGTAAGATCTCTTTGCTGAAATGTTTCCTGGTGTCTGTAAGAACTGAGCAGTATTTGTAGTTGGTGCAATAGCTCCATAATTCTGTGAGCCAGGGGGCTGCTGGGACTGCAGGTCTATGAACTCATTCATTCCACTGGACCCCTCTGGCACAGAGTTCTGCATGATCCACCGTGCATAAAGGCACCACAAGTTTCAAACTCTTTTCTAAGTGCATTAAGTGAGGTCTCAATTTTGCAATCAAGTTATGAGGAACTTCACCCGGTGTAGTCATTTCCTGAAATGATGATCCTCCCACAAGTCTAGCCACTTGCACTGAAAATTAAGGTTCCCATGATATAGCTTCTGCAGGAAAAGGAGATCCAGCCCTGTGGGTTTTGCTGAGAAATTTAAGTTGTAAAATATATTCTACCTTGCACTCAAGGTAAGATTGGACAAGGTAAATACAAGATAATCCACTGTGCATGAAGAAAAAGTACTACAGAATTTTGTGAAGGCCTCAAAGAGTGAACGGAGAAGATCTTAATAACAACTTTTTCCAGATGCCAGGACTCAGGGAGACTCTTTAGAACCAAAGATGGCCTCTTTGGCAGAGGGGAAAAAGAAGGAGAGACAAGATGATCCACTGACTAGGGTACTAGCCTAGGACTTGGGAAACCTGGCTACAAGTCGTTGCTCTACTACGGACTTCCTGTGTGATCTTAGTCTCTGCCTCAGTTCCCATCTGTAACAAGGGGATAATAGCACTGCCTTGCTCCCAGGGGTGTTGCAAGGATAAATACATTAAAATATCTTGATGCTCTGATACTGTGGTGATGCGGGTCACATACCTCAGATATTGTTGCCAGACTCCACATAACTCACGATTAAGGGAAAGTGAATAATTATTTGATCTACCAATGGAATCTCAGCATGTTTTACTATAGGGATTTTTGCTGACAGAAACTGAACGGTTTAGCATATTTGGGGGGGGGGGGAGAGAATAAGGAAGGAACTTCCTTCTCTCCCTGCATATTGTCAAAATCATGGACAAATTTCATTTCAAGATTGAGTACTGAAAAGGTTCTGAGAGGATTAGGCAGGCATTAACATCACCATCGGTTTCCTCCTCTAATCATGCTGTGGACTGTGGTCTTTCCAATCTTATTTTTAGGCTTAGTTTTGAGCCTCACAAATACAACACTAAAGAGAGATTTGAAAATCACAGTGCAGCAGCATCTGCGATATTGTGATTTCCTGTGAAGCTTCTGGTCATAGATACTTGAGTATTGCAGGACACAAGAGTCAGTGACCAGCTTACTAAACGAAATCCAAGTTGTGAATTGTTTGTGAGGTAGTTAAGTGAAGTTCTAGGATAAATGGGGGAGGGGGGGAGTTCAAGGACACTTATTTTCCTTGTACAGGAGACACAAAGACCTTATCATACAGAGGCCAACTATACTTGATGTTACAGTGGTACTGGAATTACTGTTTGAGTATTCTAATGGAAAGTCAATTGCTAGACCATATTCATGGTGAAGTGCTTGCAACGACTCTGAAGTGCTTGTTTTAGAAGTTAGAGTTTGCCTTCTGAAGTTATTTTAGAAATCTCTAGAAACTACTGCAGAAAAAAAACATTCTGTGAACACAGAGTGGTCAAATCTAAGTTTTAGAGAAAAAATGGTAACTCGTCACACATGTCTTGTGAGTCACTCTTGCACATTACCAACTTCAGTCTTTAAACTCCCTTAATAGACTGCAGCATGAGTAATGTGTGAATTAACAGTGTAGTGCCTGGTCCTATGTGCAACAGCTAGGCAGACACTTAAATTGTATTCCAGGAGGAATGGCTAATGACATCATTGGTGTGTTGCGCATAGAGACAGAGCAGTAGGGTCACATTTTTAAGCGTGCAGCATCTCACACTTGGGGCCAGATTTCTTTTGACAATCAGCACCTAGCATGCTGAATTCCTTTGACAATCTGGCTGCAATTGCAAGTGGAGAAAAACTGCAATATTATGGTCTTGCTTTCTTGAAGATCTGGCTCTCTGTGAACCACAGGGTTTGATTCTGCCCCTAGTGAAATTTAAGCAAGATTTTAGTTTTGCAAAAACTAAAGGAAGAACATTTTAATTACATACCAAACAGCTTTTCAATAGGTATACTCTAAAAACTCATTTGTTCATAGTTCTTACAAAACTAAATTCATGACATTTCTCCAGTACTGTCTCTCTGTACCAACTGCATATGACAAGTAGATCAGCTTAATTTTGCCACAAGTATTCTGCTTCCCATGTCACCCAACTGGGTTTGGAGGATATTTAGTCCAGTAACTAAAGGATTAACTATATCTTAGTGCATACAAGTAAGTGGTCACATTCCTTTTGGCTACAAATACCTGGGGGGGGAAAAGGGTGAGAGAACCTTGTTGCAATTAAAGTAAGCTACCATTGTTGGTAATTAGGCTAGAGATAGATATGCAAGCTCAGTTTAAGAATTGCTAAGTATTCCTAAACTAGACAGACTGCTGTTTTGATTTCAGTAATTAATCTTCCAACAGAGAGTTAAGTTCTAAGGAAATTGAAGGGGGTGCTCTGATTTCAATACTGAATACATGTGAATGAACACACAATATACTTTTTGTTTGTTTGTTTGTTTTCGTAGGAAATAGCTATTTGGCATAATCAGTGTAGTTTAAGTCAACAGGAGAGTGGGCCACCAGATGTCACTGAAGTACGAAAAAGCAGCATGTATTTGTTACACTATAGAATGTGGTCCAAGGTTCCTGTTGTATTTCATATCACCTTCACGCTTCAGTCAGACAATGGGCTGCTGTGGGCCAGCGTCACTATTAATAAGTCATACACTTTTTAAAGAGTGTAACACTCAGAAACCATGACTGTTAATCTGCCCTTTATTCAACTAAACCCAGACACTGAACATTACAGCCACTGAAACAGTGTCTCTGGGAGTGTTAGAAGTTTGGATGCAGCCACATGGTTATGTTTTCAATAGCTAAGTTTCAACTTTAAAGCAATGCTTTAGTAATTTAGGCTTCACTAGGTTTTGTTTTTTAAGGCAGCTTATGTTTTGGGCCTAATATTACACGCGTTGAAGTTAGTTTAAGGTTTTTCAAAAGTGTTTGTAAAAATATTGTCCTGGGGTGTTGGAAAGTCAAAAAGCACCATTGTTCTAGTGCTTAACTAGAAAGTGAGGCTGATTGTAAACAAGAAGTGAAACAGACCAGTTGAGTTTCACTATTTAAGCTAAGCAAAGCAAAGAACATATGCAGTTAACCAAAATTTAAAAATGAAAATGCCTTCATAGTTTTAGCTATCCATTGTTTTTATTTTAAGCATCCCTTCAAAACAAGGGCAAGATGGATCTATTGCTCTATTCATTGTATAGAGTCACTGCCCCACCCTATCCAATTTGTTACCCAATCGAGTCGTCTGTGCTTCAGGAGCAGGCACTGAAGGGAAGGCTACTCAGGACCCACCTCCACTTCTGATAGTCTAAATCCCCTCTTGCTTGGGACTCCCTCCCACACTCACACAACTTCAGGTTCTGTTGGCTCCAGGGCATGTCCTGCATTGCCACAGGATTCTGAACATCAGCTACTGCACGTGTTGCCAAGTACCTAGTGTAAGAGATATATAGAGCAGATATGTCTTGAAGGACCAATAACTACTAATTCCTTCTGGCCCTCAAGAAATTAGAAAAGCTGTCCATCTCTACTCACCCCAAAATAAGAGCCAGAGCCACCTAGAAGTAAATAAAAAAATGGTTCACACCATGTGAGACACAATCTAGGAACTCACAAATCAGCCAAAGTCATACGTTCCTCTCCCCAATAATAGAAACTAAAAGGGGTAAATGAGAGTACTGTTAATCACCTATTCAAGAATCGCTCATAATCGACATATTGATAAAACCTCTTTCTCCCTCCCAACCTAATTAGAAAAAACTCCATGTTACCAAGCAAGGGTAAAATCCTGCTCTCCCATGCAAAGCAGCCCAGAGCACATTGGGCCTGTAATCTAGGGGTCATCTTTGACACTGCCCTCTCATTAGGCTCACACTTCCAGGCCATATCTAATTCTTATTACTTATTTCTGTTAAAATTCTATGGATCTGGCCTTTCCTCTCTGCACTCCACCAAAATCTCTCAGCCAGGCCCTCATCTTGCATCTCAACTCTGCTATCTTCCACTGAAATTGCTGCTATTAAGATTTCACACACCCTCAGATCCCTCCATCCACTCCTCTTTTCCAATGTCAGCCCTAAGTCTGTCTTTACTTTTATGGCCCTTCAAGGTTTAGCCTCACCCTATCAGTTTTTCTGGACATGACAGCCCTCATCACTGCTCTACAAAAGATGCCAGCCTATACTGCCCATTAGTATTTCTCCCATCAAGACTTTAATGTTCTCACATGCTCCCATTATGCTTGGGGAAAACTCTATTTAAAAAAAAAAAAATCCCAAAATTAAACTATCACTTCATGACTGACCTCTGCTATGATGCCTACACAATGCTGCCATCTGATAATGGCTACGCAATACAACTGCTTGTTATACAACAGATTAACTTTTACCTAGTCATGCCCTCTCCTTATTTGTCTCTTTCATTTACACATCTCACTTAAACACAAATACAGAGTGAAAGTTCTGGAACAGATTCTCTACTATGTTTGTGCATTGCCTGACCCAACAGGACTCCTAGGTACTAATACAATGCAAATACATAGTTCCTTGCCCAATATCACACCTGCCCCCCATGTTTTACTCTCCATTTGGGAGTTAAAACTTAAATAGCTGTGTCATGCAAAAGAGTCATGAGCCATTAAATCCTTCTATGGCAGCAGAGAGTTAGAACCTGTTTATTGTAGGCCAGGGGTTGGCAACCTTTCAGAAGTGATGTGCAGAATCTTCATTTATTCATTCTAATTTAAGGTTTCGCGTTGCCAGTAATACATTTTAAAGTTTTTAGAAGATCTCTTTCTATAAGTCTATAATATATAACTAAACTATTGTATGTAAAGTAAATAAGGTTTTTAAAATGTTTAAGAAACTTCATTTAAAATTAAATTAAAATGCAGAGCCCCCTGGACCGGTGGCCAGGACCTGGGCACTGTGAGTACCACTGAAAATCAGCTCGCATGCCGCCTTCGGCATGCATGCTATAGGTTGCCTACCCCTGTTCTAGGCTGTAGGCATTAATCCATACCTGCAATTAGATATTTTCTTAAACTATTTTGAACCTGGCAGACACAATTGAGAATCTCCAGAAGAATATACGCAATATATGGTAATAGCTAGAATGGGTCTCCTGCAACTCAGCTGGCCAAGCCATAGAAGCTTTATGCACTTAGGAAGTCGTTTGTTTTACCTGGAGTGATTAACTCACTGACCGAGTTCAGCTTGGATACTACTCACTGAAAAACTGTCCTACCCACCCTGGCATCCACAGAACACTGGTTTAACAGGAGGCAGCTGACGAAGAGTTGGTAAGCCCACCAAAGTAATGCTGAGTTAGCCAGCTAAGATTTGTGGAAGACTCACACTATTGCAACTAGCAGCGTATTTCTGTCAGCTTCATTAAATCCAGTTAAAAGGCTGCTCTCAGACATGACATGCCTGGAGACATAGAGAGAAGAGTTTACAGACAACTGATGTAAAGACACCGGTTTTGCTTGAAATGATTTTCCACCATTTACTATCAATGCTTTTTAATATATTTTTGTCTACATTTACCTTCTTAGGGCCAAAGACTCTGCCATATTAGTTTAAAGTTTGCTGTTTCGGTGAGCAGCCTTGAAGGTAAGCCAGTTTGCCAGGATAGTCTCAGAAAGGTAACCCAAAAGAGCCAGTTTGTTTACAAACCACAAACAAACCTGAGAGTTTTTGCTGTATTTGCCTAGATGCAAATCACCTCCACTGCACAGATCCCAAGACAGAGATTAATTGACTCACTCAGGATCAAGCAGCAAAATCTGTAGCAGAACTGGCACTGAAGGGCTAGGAATAGATCCATCTCTTCTGTTTGCAAGAGGAAAGAAGACATATGCTCCCGATAACCTCTTTCCCACAGCTACAGCAAGAAAAGTTAGAGCTGTGCATGTGAATCCAAAAGCAGCCAAGAATCACGTTTGCAGTACTGAGGTGTTTAATTTTACTACACATTTGATAATGATAGGATAGAAGCTTAGTTTTTGTAAAGAGACTATGTGATTTTTAAATCTGAATGTTAGTATTCTGCTGCAATTATCTGCAATGTGGGTGGCAGCGTGACCAAATTCAAGAGTTCACTGTATGGAAAGAACGGAAGATGAGATGTGATGCAACTCGGGGGAAAAGGCAGCCTCGTACATGAGGTGAGTGGGGGGGAACTAACCTGAAAGGTTCAATAGGAAGGTGATATATGGAAAGCAGTAGCAACTACAAGTGAGCCGAAGAGGCAGTGTTTGAATCTGATCCAATTTAGATGAGGGTTTGGGTTCCACAGGCAAGATTTTTGAGATGTCACCTTGATCTGTATTTGAACCACATTTAGAAAACAGAGCCCTTCCAATTTTGGATCCAACCCAGCACCAAGAACACTGGAGCTGTTGGATCCAGACATTAGAATCTGATGCATGTCTGAAGAGACGGAAATTTGATTTGCTATTTGAACCAACATCTAGCAATGCCAGATGTGGCAATTAAGAGGGACAGACAGTTACAGAAGTCTGCAATGTGAAATAGTATGAAAGTGACAGTAATTTGGGACTTCAGAAGCTGAAAACTGAGAACCAACATGACATGATCAGACTACCAGCAAGTTCCCTGCAGACCATGGGAGATAGTTTGGAAACCACTGTTTCAGTTCATTCAAGTCCTGGTTGATTTGGCTTTGCTTTCCTGGGCTATCATGGCATGAAATGAAGATGTGTGAGGGTCTGAATTGCGCAAGCTAGCAGACTTATTTAAAGTTAGTCTTCTGAGTACAGTATACTTCACAAGTAACATCTTTTTATAAAAATGTTCTGATAAGACAAGAAGTCAGACTGGTCTTTAGTACTGACATATATGGGGAAAATATCCTCTTCAAACCAATCTTCACATTTTGTGAGCACGATTACTAATTTTTGTTTGTTTTCACCATAGTCGATTGTGGGACAATTTCTCCTCCATTATATTAATCAATCCCGCTGACTTCACTGGCATTACATAAGTGCCAGACAAATGAGATTTGGTTTTGTATTTCCGGTAGATAATTTTTTTGTAAACTTTCTAGTGTGCATTAGTTATTTGTACATACCAATAAGATGGGCCTTAGCTAGCGGTAGAGCCAAGCTTCAACAGAGTTAAGGGGATGTTTAGACAGGAGGGTTTATTTCAGACCCATCGACTATTGCCAACGGAAAGAGAACTAAAATGTTACTTTACCAAAACTTTATACAGTACGGCAGCCTTATCTGAATAAGCCCCACACGATGCTTCTTAACTATTCCCGTACAACTCTGACTTCAGTGGAGTTACATGTGTTTAGCACTCAAATTTGCTCTGAATTCCCTCCCACCCACATTTAACACAGGCAAGCTCCCAACACAGTCCCACTACCCTTTTTCCCCGGCAAGAAAAATCTTGACTGATTTGCTGTGAGAGCATTTGCCATAACTTCAACTGAAGGAGGAAGTTCCATCTAGCTGGAATTCTGCTTTCTGTTCTATCTGGGATTCATTCAAGCATAGAATAAGAGCAGATGATAATTTATGTAAGCCAATAAAAGTTGGCCAATATCTACAATGCCTAAGGATATTATTTTGATAACCAATTTAGCTAGTCTTCATGGGTCTCCCCATTTTGGAAGACAGCACTGGTAACATTTTTCAGCCTAGGACCACCATTTATCTGGTATTCACATAGCTAGCTGAAATAAAAACAAATCCATTTCTGAAAACTGTAAGGATGTCCTCCCGTCACAAATCAAAGTTTCAAAATATAGTTGTGAAACTCACATGGAAACCACAGCATTGAATGTCTTAACAATACTGCTTAATTTTTGTTTGGACCATTTTTGTACCTGGAGAGAGACTGGAAGGACCATTTAGAGATCACTGCAGTCTTGGTCACTTATCCATTGTGTTCTCTCTTAATTAAGATGCAACAACAGATAAGGAGTGAACGGATAAGGCTGAAGCCCCAGATCCCCGCCGGTGCCCCTCGCAGGGCTGAAGCCGGGACTCTCAGGAGGCGCAGGGCTGAAGCCCTAATCCCTGGCGCCCCCCATGGGGCTGAAATCCCGATCCCAGGCACCCCCTGGGTTGTTTCTGTATTCAAAAGAGTATTAATAAAGTTTATATTCTTAGTTAAATACTTTTTTCTTATGATAGTGATATTGTGCAATATAGGGAAACTGTTAAACGCTTACTGTTTCCAGTCCATTTTTACATTATTTTAAAAAATATGTATCAGCTTACAAAACAGGTGTGGTACGGGGCGGGACTTGGACCCCTTCTGGGCACCACCAAAAACGATACAAACCTGCCGCCAGCTGGTGCCATGGAGCAGGCAGCTGCAGAATTCCCTCCTCTCCTGCTGGTGCCCTGGGTTGAAGCTGCTCCTCAGCTCCGGATTCCCAGCCCCCCTTGCTCCCACAGAGGCAGCTAGTAAGAGCCGCCGGGGTGGGCAGACCCCTCTGGGAACAGGGACCACAGGGGAGCCCTCCCAGCACACAGCCCCTAGTACTCCTCTCTTACACCCTCCCTGGACCCTGAGCTACCCCTTGTCTGCACACAGCCCCTAACCACCCCCTCCTGGCACCCACAGTCACCCCGTGTCCACACAGCCCCAGCTACCCCCTCTCTGCACCTTGAGTTACCCCGTGTGTGCACGCAGCCCCTAGCTACCCACTCCCTGCACCGAGCTACCCCCCTGCCTGCACACTACCCCCCTCCCTGCACTCTGAGCTATCCCTCTGCCTGCACATAGCCCCTAGCTGCGCTCGAAGCTATTTTCAAACTTTTTGAGCTAAGCCCCCCACCTTTGAGTTATAATTTTTGGTTGCACCCCCTCCCCCAACCCAGACAGGTGGGTGGCCTGCTGAGGTGAGTCAGGGGGTGGAGGTGGCACTCCCTCCCTGGAGCACTGGCCCGTGCTCCCCCCAAATAGAAGTCAAACTACGCCTATGCCCAAGCCCCCTGCTCTTAGGCCTCCACCAGGCCCTGGACTTTTCATAGCACGTCGAGGGGGGCCTCACAGAGAAAAAGTTGAGAACCCCTGCTCTAGAATGTTATGACACTGCAAGGGTAGAGGACAGAGCCTTCTGTATAGAACTATGTAGGTAAGCAACTGAAAACAATATTTGTTCTAACCTAATTGTGGCAAGTATTTAAACCAACATTAATTATAACTGAAGTAAATGCAAGTATAAGGTAAGACCAATATCATGTAGTGTTCCCAAAATGTTTTAATCCCTAAAAAGGTTTTAATTTTCCAGGTGCAGACCATTAAGTGGCAGAACTACAAGCAAGAAAAACAATGAAATGTTTGACAACATCCCTGAAGAGCTAGCCAACATGGAAGTGGATTCATATACATGTCATCTATAGTTTCACCACAGAAAGTTCTTCTGGCAGTTCTTCACCAGGCCTTCTTGTAACATTAGATGTAACCAACCACACCTATATTGGGTATGATTCACCATTGCATATATCTGCCTTTGGAGAGTCTTTTACATTCATAAAGCCTTTTTCATCCCAAATTCCTACACAAGCTATATACAGCATTACTGGAAGGCAGCTATATCCAGTATGGAGGGCAGCCTACAATTTATTGCTTGAGAGTGAGAAGGAAAGGGAAGTTTTGGCCAGTGACTAGTGTGCTCTATGCTTACCATTATACTGACCATGATTATGCTCTTTTATGAAGTCTCCATTTTCTACGCCCAAGTCATTTATTGATAAAGTTTAGAAAAGCCACAGCCAGCTAGAACGCAGCTATTTATGGACAGTATATATTTTATTCCATAAACACAAGAGCTGTCACTGAGAGGGGAAGAATGGTCCAAAAGTTATGGTGCAAGCCTGAGAATCTGATTCAATTCCCTGCTTTGCCACAAATATCTTGTCTGACCTTGGGCAAGTCACTTAGTCTCTGTGCCTCAGGTCCCCATCTGTAAAATGAGGATAATAGTACTACCCTCAGAGGGGTGAGGAGAGGATAAATACATTAAATTGTGACACTCATATGGTCCCCACTACGTCTTCATCTAGTAGGCTCCAAGGTATAGCGTGTTTTTAGAATTCCTTGCGTGGTTCTTAGTGCTTTGTTTTGCATACTGTTCCTTTTGTATGAATTGTTGTAATGATCCTTGAAGATAATGGTCTAGAAGATAAATCACAGATACATATCTAGGTCTTCAGCATTGCTATGACTTGCAAGCAAACAATTATTAACAAGAATGGTCCATTGACGTGATTCCAGATATAAACATGCATGTGGTATACATTCAAACTCTCTGAGTGCTTAAAGGAAGTCTTCCTTTATGAGTCAACAGTGTGCCCTTGTTGCCAAGAAGGCTAACGGCATTTTGGGCTGTATAAATAGGAGCACTGCCAGCAGATCGAGGGACGTGATCATTCCCTTCTATTCGGCATTGGTGAGGCCTCATCTGGAGTACTGTGTCCAGTTTTGGGCCCCACAGTACAAGAAGGATGTGGAAAAATTGGAAAAAGTCCAGCGGAGGGCAACAAAAATGATTAGGGGGCTGGAGCACATGACTTGTGAGGAGAAGCTGAGGGAACTGGGATTGTTTAGTCTGCAGAAGAGAAGAATGAGGGGGGATTTGAGAGCTGCTTTCAACTACCCGAAAGGGGGTTCCAAAGAGGATGGATCTAGACTGTTCTCAGTGGTACCAGATGACAGAACGAGGAGTAATGGTCTCAAGTTGCAGTGGGGGAGGTTTAGGTTGGACATTAGGAAACACTATTTCACTAGGAGGGTGGTAAAGCACTGGAATGGGTTACCTGGGGAGGTGGTGGAATCTCCTTCCTTAGAGGTTTTTAAGGTCAGGCTTGACAAAGTCCTGGCTGGGATGATTTAGTTGGGGATTGGTCCTGCTTTGAGCAGAGGGTTGGACTAGATGACTTCCTGAGGTCCCTTCCAACCGTGATATTCTATGATTCATCTATTCCTCCAGGCAGGTTGAGAACTGTCTCTGAGAATGTGCTATTCTGATTGGAAGCAAATCAACACCTTGGCTGCAATCCACACGCTCTGAAACTTAACTCATTTGTCTATCTACAATATATTTTTGCGCCCCCATTTTCCCTTAGTTCAGGTCTACACAGGAAGACATCACTAGAGGGACCTAAATGCAATCCATGGTAACTAGTCTCATTTCTGGAGTACTGTATCATTCCAGGTTATCATATTGTTTGTCTGCATTTAGTCATCTCATACAATCTCAGTATTTCTAGGGCTGTAGAATTTTAAATACAATAGTGATAAACAAGCATGGTTAGGGGTTTACTAATGTGATATGCCACTACTGGATTCTTGTTTCTATTTTTCAGTAGTAAAAACCTATTTTCACAGTGTAAGCAGGGGCTGAATGAATGCTTCCCGGACAATCAGCTGGGAGGGGGAGAGACTTGGGTGTGTTTATGTAAATACAGATTGCTCCTGCTCTGCTTAGATATTCAGCACATAGAGCAGTGTCAAAGTAATCAATGAATAGCTCCTATCCTGCAGGCTGGGCATTGTGACCAGGAACACAGGGTTGCAGCACCACTCAGGTTTGGCCTGGCTGTCCCTCCATCAGGAGCTGGCCCTGCCTCTGCCCAAGGTGAGAGTGGGGCAGGCTCACTCTCAACCCCAGGGCCTAGCCCTGTGGAACACAGGAGCCACCGCTGCCTAAAGTGAATGTGGGGCAGGCTCACTCTCCAGCTGTGCCCTCACCCCCACATCCCTTGGCCCCATCTAGGCCAGGATTAGGGTTGCGGTGCCAGGGTGGAGGATTTGTCAGTGCATTTTCTATCAAAAATCACCAAGCAGTCACTAAACCCATGACTTTCACTAAATTTACCACAACTGCTCTGTGACTTTTTATTTTAAAAAATGATGTGACAAATCTGCCACCCTACTCGTGATGAGACATCAGGCATGATCCCAGACTCAGATTGCTAGAATAGGAGTATGATCAGGCCCAGGATAATCTTCTGTTATGAGTCTCTGGGGGTCACAAGATATTACGTGGCAGGGCTTTGTGGTCAGCATACTAACCCAATAAGGAAGGATGGTCCAGTGAATAGGGCACTAGCCTAGGACTCCAGAGACCTGGGTTCAAGTCTCTGCTCTGTCACAGTCTCCCTATGTATCATAGGCAAGTCTCTATGCCTCAGTTCCACATCTGTAAAACATGGGTGTTGTGAGGATAAACATATGAAGGACTATTAGGTGCTCAGATACTATAGTGATGGAGGCAATATAAACACCTAAGATAGACAGACAAACCACAAAGAAAGACCTGCTGAGATTCTTATTTTGAGTGAGCTCTCATTTGGCCTTACTTTTAAGACGTTTCTGAAAATACCTCACTCTCTTGGAACAGTGGCTTTTGCAGTGTATCAACCAGAAATCAAAGTTGAAACACCTTGACAACTCTGCCCACATGGCCTATAGTCAACGACTTGCAGGATCACTGAATACTCATAGGACTGGCTACCAAAGCAGACACTCCTTTTTTGTTTTCCCCCCTTCCATCTAGCATCCATATCCAAATATAAATAAGTATGAACATGGCCTCTAAAGGTACACTGTACTTGACACAAGATTACATACGATTACAGAGATTTAGGCATTGTTTTCTTCCCTCCCCAAAGATATGTTGGCTGTTCCCCACCTTGAAACTGCACCAGACAATTGTTTTGTCATTGTGTTATTTCATGTTTCTGAAACAAAGGGTCAAGATGCCAGTACCAGAATTTTATTGTCATGGTGTTTCTGCTACTTCGTCTCTAACCGAGTTGTCTGCTAGAGTTTGTCAGGATGGAGTTGTGACCTGTAGTCTCTTCCAAACATATAGAAGAAACCCACATCCAAGTAAATTGAAAAGGCAGGTATAATAGTGTGGCTTACTTGTATTTTAAATGGAGTATTAGCAGGTACTTGTCTGCTTTGTTCTTGTGAGCAGGCAGCATACTGAAGTTTGAGTGTTGAATGGTATATTTTCCTTTGGTGAAAAATGATGGTCTCTGCTGCTATTCCGACTCATTTAGGGATAGGCAGTTATGGTCTCCCTTTTTATTCTGTTTCTGTAAGGAAGGTCAGAGAAAACAGGCCTTATAAATAATCTACTCAATTATTGTCTCCAATATACCCCATTGGCCTCCAATGTAGTAATCCTTAGTTTTCAGCCATGATACCTTGTTGTTTCATAAGCTAAAGACGTTCTAAAGCTGAACATGATCCATATGCTTGATCCTACAGCTTTACAGGCTGACTACAGTATTGACTACAGTGGGACTACCTGTCTGAATAAAGGCTATAAGGATCTACCAATGTAAATGACATGTTAAATGGAGCTGAGAAGGACTTTGTTTTTAAAGCCCAGGACAGTCACAGAAGATGAGAATTCCAATTTAGGAATACTCTGACCCTGAGTAGGTCACTTAGCCTCCATGCTTCAATTTTCCAGTCTGTAATATAGTGATTTTCCTTACCTCCCAGGGCTTGTTCTCCTGCGGCTTAGTTCACGTGTGTTGGTGAAATGTGTTCAGGCCCATTGCATGAAGATGCTCCTGGAAAAAACAGAAGTTAAAGAAACAAGTGTAAGCTGGTGGAGTGATTCAACTGGTTGAACAGACAATTATAACTCAAGCCGCCTGTGTTTCTCTTCCCCCTTCAGAGCATAATAGCTGCAAAAACAAAAACAAACTAATTTTACATGACCAGAAATCAAACCCAGAAAAACCCAACACTTGAGCATGACCTGAGCATCAAAGTAGCCAGATAGCAAACCTTCCTCCACAAGGCATTCTCCCTTTGGTTCCGCACCCCCACTCTCCCCAGCAGCTGACCTTATAGAGTTTCCTTCCCTTGGGCATCTGTGGAAACTGAGTCAGGAGTTACTAGGTCTGAGTCTACACTAGAAAAAGTTATACTGATTTAACCTTTGGTTAGGGGTGCAATTTTTTAGCTATATAGTTATATCAATGTAAGTGCAAGGGTGAAAGCAGTCAAACTAGTGTAGCTTAGTTTGCTTCCCAGCCTGGAATAAGCACTTTTATGTTGGTATAACTGCATCCACAGTAGGGGGCTTTGCAGATTTAACTATACCCGTATTGTTAAAATGCAAAATCTTTTCTAGCATAGACAAGGCCTCACTGCTTGCTGATGACCTCTTAGGACTACGCTACACAAAGTCACACCCAGAGCCATTACTCCCATTGGTCTCTGTAGGAATACTCCTTGGGTACAGATTGAAAGATACAGTACTGACAAATACCAGGAAAAAAAAGTTACTTGCCATGCATAGAAGAGAGAGAGAGAGAGAGAGAGAGAGTGTGTGTGTGTGTGTGTGTGTGTGTGTGCACCAAGTTTGAGATAAGCTGTTGACAATAATGTGTGTATTTTTTTTAAATGATTTTTGTTTCTCCAAGGCTCTGTGCTACTGCAATAGAAGATGCAACTCATATTACAGTTTTTTTAGTGTTATGCAGTCAAATATCATTCAGACAGACAATTTTCTATCACTGCAGTTAATTCTGGCCATCTATCATTTTAAAAGCTTCACAATTTATGCCTGTAATGTACAAGGAAGACAAGCACTAGGGCTGTAAGTACGGGTATCTCTAGAGTGCATTTTTGGAGGAGACAATGGGTAACAAATCAATTCAGATGAAAAGAGGACAACAGTCCTAACTACCTAGCGCACTAGTGTAGTCTTCTCTTTCTATAACTCTTCCACTCATGACAGTTACAGGGAACTACTGGCTCAAATTTGGTGTCTCTCCTTCTTCTCCTGATTACATGAATGTACAGCAACATCCCCATTTTACAGAGAGTTGAAGAATGCTAAGTATTTTAACAACAAAAGTGCTTTAATCTACACAAAACCCCCACGAGCTAGATAATAATCCCATTATACAGTTGAGGAAACTGAGGCAGGGCTGTTAAGTGACCAGCCAATGACCAGAAAAGGAGTCAATACCAAAGCTGGTATTTTAACTCCTGGCTCCCGGCCCTCTCGTCAGACCATGTCATATTCTCATTTAGAGAAGTATAGCCTCTTATTTTCTTCAAATGAGAATACTTAAATTTGTGTCCGTCTAACAACATACCAACCTCAGACAAGCCAAATCTAAACACTGACTACCCTATATTTCTTCTCCTTGAATTCACTTGATAGATTGCAAATGCTACAAAACTGGATGTCTTTTGAGTTAGACCAGACTTTGCAAGTGGGGAAGCAAAAATCTTTCCAAATTCACCTTAAAAAAAAAAAAAAAAAAAGGATCACAAGGTTACATCCATTGATGAATTAATCCTTACAACACACTTTAGTACCCCCTTTTAGAAATGAGGATATGGTGAGATGTAATGGCAGGTCCAAGGCCATCAAAAGAGTCAAACTCAAAATTTCTTATGCCTATTCCCCTCTAATGTACCCCAGTTTTACACTGGTATAACCACTAACTTCAGTGGCATTATACTAGAGCTGTCGATTAATCGCAGTTAACTCACGTGATTGATTAAAAAAAATTTATTGCGATAAAAATTTAATCACGATTAATAGCACTGTTAGACAATAGAATACCAATTGGAACTGGGGACAGAGAACTTCTGAAAAATCAAGACCAGGCTGTATCAAGTTGGGGTAGGTCTATACTTACCCGGTAGTTCGGCGGCAAGAAAATCGAACTTCTGGGTTCGACTTATCGCGTCTTGTTTGGACGCGATAAGTCGAACCCGGAAGTGCTCGCCGTCGACTGCGGTACTCCAGCTCGACGAGAGGAGTACGCGAAGTCGACGTAGGAGCCTGCCTGCCGCGTCTGGACGGAGGTAATTTCGAACTAAGGTACTTCGAACTTCAGCTACGTTATTCACTTAGCTGAAGTTGCGTACCTTAGTTCGAATTGGGGGGTTAGTGTAGACCTGCCCTTGGACATCTGTCACATGAGCTGCAGGGGTGGCATCTGTGGACGGGTGAGCGCGCAGCAGAGCCACTTGGCCGCGCCTCTGTGTAGGAGCCAGAGCGGGGACATGCTGCTGCTACCAGGAGCCGCTTGAGGTAAGTGCCGCCCAGAGCCTGCACCCCTGAGCCCCAGCCCTGATCCCCCTCCCACCCTCCGAATCCCTCGATCCAGCCGGGAGCACCCTTCTGTACCCCAAACGCCTCATCCCCAGCCCCACCCCAGAGCCTGCACCCTCAGCCAGAGCCCTCACCCCCAGGCCCCATCCCCGGCCCTGATCCCCCTCCCACACCGTGAACTCCTCATTTCTGGCCCCACCCCGGAGCCCACACCCCCAGCTAGAGCCCTCACCCCCTCCCACACCCCAATCCTGTGAGCATTCATGGCCTGCCATACAATTTCCATACCCAGATGTGGCCCTCGGTCCAAAAAGTTTGCCCACCCCTGCTCTGGAAGTAAGTTCAAACTCCCACTTCAAAGGAGGCACTTCAAGAATCTGTGCATTGGTTCACTTCTGGCATCAGATAAGGACCTTGTTATAAGTGGCTGAGTAATTCTGTTTTAGCAGAATACTAGAAGCAGGGCTGTGAGCCAGACAAATACTGATAATCCCTTTGTGGGTTGTGGCCACAGAAGCAATAGAGAGAAGACTGCTTTAATTATGACCTAATCCTACACTCCTTTCTCATTGATTGCAATGGGAATTTTATGAAAGGACTAAAACTGCTGTATTGTCCAGCCCCCTCACCCCCATCATCATCTTGTTTCTCTTCCTCCCCACCCAAGTCACTCCACTCTACTCTTCCCCTCCCGAAATATGTTATTCTGCCCCATACGAGAACCAGAACTTGAGTAGTATGGAACACTGTTATGCTCATTAAGGCATAACAGGCTGGTGCCAATTACATTAGGTGCAAGCCAGAAGTAAATATTCCATGTGGGTATGTCTACACAGCAAAAATCCCTGTGAGTCTCAGAGCCTGGGTCAACTGACTCAGGCTTGTAGAGCTTGTGCTGCAGGGCTAAAAAGAGCAGTGTAGACATTCGGGATCAGGCTGGAGCCAGTGTCTGAAACTTGGCAAGGGGGAGAGTCTTGGAGCCCAGGCTCCAGCCTGAGCCCAAACATCTACACTTCTATTTTTAGCCCCACAACGTGAGCCTGAGTCAGCTGAACCAGGCTCTGAGACTTGCTGCCACAGGATTTTTTGTTTTGTTTTGTTATTTGTTATTGTTAGACATACCCTAAGTATGTTGAGGCACGGGTGTAAGACAAGAGCCAGTGGGGCACTGGATTGGGAGTCAGACCCGGCTTCTATTCCTTGCTCCAACACAGGCTGCTGTGAGATCTTGGGCAAGTCGCTTCAGCACAGCGTGATTGTTTCTCTTCCCACCCTTTGTCTATATCATCTATTAGGACTCTGAGCTCTACAGGATGGGAAATGTCTTAGTACATGTTTATGCAGGATTAGCTCAACAGGGCTCTGATCTTAGTTGGGGCATCTAAGCACTATGGTGATACAAATAAACAAGATACTTCAGTGAGGTTCACTCTATTAAGGGATGTGCTGTAGTAGGTGCAACACTTTTTTCCCTTACAGTTTCTCTACACTTGTTTGCCACTCTGCCTGCTCTCTGCTCTATTTTTCATTGGATACCCCTCCTGCTCTTCCCAGTGGAACATGAACCCAGCAACATTTGAGTAGGAGATGAACTTTTGAACCTGCTATGCAGGAGTGGGTTTGAATTTAGATAAAATAGCTCTGACCATATGTAGTACTGGTCCTAGGGTCCAGCTTCCCACTTTATTTATAGATCAAGTATAATCAGAAAAATAACACAGCTTTTAGACCTGGCTGTGCTGTTATTCAAGCCATTGTATAAATCCCTGAAACAGGGTGCTGTTTATGGAAGAACCCAGTGCTCTGTTCTATTCTTTTCCCTGAGCCCTCACTGACAGAAGAGTTTGCAGAACACTTGCTTTTGGCATGAAGCTGAGTATGCGTGCAAGGTGGAGGCCAAATGCTGCCATCATACTATCTCTCAGGAGGAAATTTGGCCCTCATCGCACACACAAGCTCATTCAGGTTTAGCCACTCAGATCCCAGTGCTGAGGAATGCACTATAAAAATGTAAAGGCTCAGGGCATGTCTTCACTACCCGCCGATCCGGCGGGTAGCAATCGGTCTATCGGGGATCGACTTACCGCGTCTAGTGAAGACGCGGTAAAATCGATCCCTGATCGCTCTGCTGTCGACTCCGGAAATCCACCTCGGCAAGAGGCGGCAGCGGAGTCGGCGGCAGCGTGGCAGCGGTCGACTTTCCCGCGTCCTCACCACCAGGTAAGCCGACCTAAAATACGCAACTTCAGCTACGGTATTCACGTAGCTGAAGTTGCGTATCTTAGGTCGGACCCCCGCTGTAGTGTAGACCCAGCCTCAGAGTGGGCTGGTTTACAGCAGCGCAGCTAAATGGTCCTTTCCCCTGGTGACTGCTTGGGTACGAGAATCTAAGCCTTTCTAACCATAAGGACTACAGAGTTTTTTTTGTTTGTTTGTTTTAATATTTATATAACAAATACTTCAGGTTGTGAGCTGGATGTAAACTGATGCAGTGGTGACTGCTCAAATCTGCAAACAGCCTGAAACAATAAGAGGTATGACATGCTCTCATTTGTCTCAGTGGGACTGAGTTTTAAGCCTAATGATAGTTATCAATGATGCAATTTAAATTTCATGTCACTAATCTCAGCATTCATAAAATACATTTGCATTACAGAGATCTATGCTATCTACTGAGAGTAGTGTGTTATTTGGTTTCATGAGTATACAGAAGTTAGCTGTGGTAAGCGCACCACTTTTCCCTAATCTGCCCCCTACAGATAGTTATCATGGTGCAAGGGAAAGATCATTACCATCAGCTTCTGACCAACTAATCCTTGTTACTTCTACTAAGGCCAGGTCTACATTACGGAGTTAGGTCGACATAAGGCAGCTGAGGTTGACCGAAGTCTAAGTATCTACACTACAGCATTGCTTCCGGCAGTGTAAGTCCCCCACTATACCAACCTAATAAGTCCACCTCCACGAGAGGCATAGTGTTTAGGTCAATGTAGTTAGGGTGGTGCAGTGTCTGTGTAGACACTGTGCTGCCCGGCACTGACAGCCCAGGCTCTCAGTGCCGGGGAGCTCCCTGAGGAGCTGACAGCCCCACCCCCGCCCCACCTTAAATCGGTGGAAGTGCTCCTGGGGAGGACACGCACCACTGGCAGAAGGAGGGTAGTGTGGACATGAAAAAACACAGTAATTACTGCAGTGGCTGTAAGGCTGACTTAGTTGTGTAGTGTATCAGAGTAGCCGTATTAGTCTGTATCCACAAAAACAACAAGGAGTCCGGTGGCACTTTAAATAAATTTGTTAGTCTTTAAAGTGCCACCAGACTCCTTGTTGTTAATTGTGTAGTGTAGACAAGGCCCTAAGGAACTGAATTGTCAGCTGAGGCTGTGACTGATGCAAATCCAATCAGCAGAGCTTTTACTGAAACACTAGCCTGACCCCTGCCTTGTGGCATAGAGAACTCCAACAGCTCAGGGAGCCAAACTAGGGGGTGCTATTTTCAAGACTAATAAAATACTATGCATGTAATCCTGGCCCTATTGAAGTCAATGGGAAAAAACTCTCATGGTTCTCTATTCCAAGCAAACAGAATGTTTAGGGTGATGTCCCTTTACACCCTAATAAAAAAACCCGGAATAAACTGGCTGCTGTATTTAGGCAGTCACGAGTGGAAAAATCTAAAGAAAGAGATGTCAGGTTTCCTTCCCAACCCCCCTTCCAAGCAGAGAGGAGAAGCTGGAAAGAAGCAGCATGACAGAGATGCTAAAGTCAACTGAAGAAAGGAAACTTTGCTCATTAAGATCTTCTAAAGATTTACTGATAGTATGTGGACTCAGGAAGCAGTAATGCTAAAACTGAGATGTTCATGCAAGGTGATGTGGGGTGCAATCACAATAGGATAAGATCAGGGTGAAAACACAATAGGCCAAGCTCATCTTCTCTAGTGCACGGGAGGCATGCACCTCCCTGGAACAAGGTCTGCTGCACTCCAGCAGGAAGATTTGCACTGTGGGAGGATAAGGTAGCATTTCTACTATATCCGTCTACCAAGGAACAATAGTTTTATTTTGTTAATGGGGTTCCATGAGAGTCCTGCTGAAGGAGCCTGCAGGGGGGATATACTGAAGAAATGCACATCTCTGTCACAACCCCTCCCCAACCAGCACTAGGCATTTTCCAAAGTATGCTGATCCAATATAGGCACCAAACTGGAGGTAAGTCACAGAGCTTTGAATGACCCCAACCTCCCTGATCTTCTTCTATCACATGCACTGCATCTTTGTAAGCCAGTGTTGAATCTGGCCCTGCTGACAGAATACGGGAATCCAGGTCACCCACTCTGCTTTACACTACACTGTCCAGGCCCTACTATATGGTATTCTTCCTTTTGAGAAACAGAAAGGTATCACAAGTCACCCCCATGAGACTCCCTGTCGTTAAGAAAGAACTCTTTGTCAACAAGTGACCTCATGGCTAGGTACAGTATGATTTGGGTTATATTGTAATAGTCTACAGAACTGTTCTTGGAACTGCAATCTAGTAATAGACTTGTCAGAAATATGTACTCATATCTAGATTGACATCTAGAACAGAAACTTGAATTAATTTAGTACTGGCTTGACTGGCATTGATAATGAAGGCTTCCTTTTATGCACAGAACATATATAGAATCCATGCAAGCTTCACTTATGCTCCCCACCAACCTGCCCTATCTCTGAGTTGGAGTGACCACTTCGCAGTGCAAGTGGGTAGTTCACAACACACTGTCTCCAAGTCTGCTAACAACAGTATCAGTATGTGCCCACTGTGGTGATGGTTTCTCGTGATAAGGACAGCTGAAATATGAACTGCTCTGATACCACCAACTCATTTTGCATGTTGTGTACCACCAGCCATCATAATGTTAACTCTAACGGAGTTTAAAAACAACCACCTATTGGGTAAAAGCACCATCTCCTATTACCACTCACCTGAGCCATCCAGACACCCTCCCTCCCAATCCAGCAACATTTAACATCAAGCAAAAGGTTTCCCATACACACTGCATTGGGTCATACCACTGGTGTTTGTGTATGAAACAAGTTCAGAATTTCGTCTTTGTCTTCTTGTCAGAACCTTGAAATTCTGTTTCAATTAACTTTATGACAAGAATTATATAACTAAAATTTAGAATAGCCCTGACTTTTATTGACATATTTCTGATCTACTCTATCAAAAATCCTCCTTACCTTTAGAGTTTGAGATTTTTTTCATTAAAGATTTAATACATATCTTACCAGAGACCCACATTTTTAACTATTAACCTACTGACCTGAGAAACATTGAATACCTCAGTCTGGATTAGCTAGTTTGGAGTAAGCCTACAACAATGGTCCTGCTTAACCTAGGGAGGTTGTGGAATCTCCATCTCTGGAGATATTTAAGAGTAGGTTAGATAAATGTCTATCAGGGATAGTCTAGACAGTATTTGGTCCTGCCATGAGGGCAGGGGACTGGACTCGATGACTTCTCGAGGTCCCTTCCAGTCCTAGAATCTATGAATCTATTAACAGTGGGCTTGCTGAAGTCTCTTCTACATTTAAGAATTACACCAGCACATCCACATTACCCATTATGTTTCAGAGTCACCAGTATAGCAGGCTCATAAAAAGTATTCCCTGCAACTGTTGCAGTATCACTGCATTCTGGATCCCTACCCCAATTCCCAGCATAGCTCCTCAAAACCATCTCATTGCTTAGCACTATAAAGTGCAAAATGAACTCTCACAGTAGAGACTTTTAACATAAACATTAAATATTGTTTTTAAGAACTGAATGAAACTGACAAAGCGTTGCAGGTTGGGAGCTGTGTGAAATAAATTTTGGGATTAGAGTCTACCTCCCAATGAATGGGTGACCATTTCCACCCCTCACAATAGGTCTCAGCTATCTATCCCCTCGGTGTGATTCCCTCTAATGATAACAATATCAGTGAAGGGAAGAAAGAGGGTATATTTCATCTGTGTTGGAAATTCTTGTGTTATCTCAGTTGAATTACATAAGAGGACCAAGCCTTGATCAGAAAGATCAATGGAGAGATAGCAGGAGTAACGGGGGGTAGTGCTAGAACGACCAGTGCACTGAATTGCCAGCTTTCAGGCCACATGGGGCTTAGCTTCAGTGCAGCATTAGCTTGAGGAATAAGTCCAGGGATGCCCCTAACCAGACTCCCAGCCACACACAAACATTTCGAGCTCAACTGAAGCGGTGCTTTAAATTTGCGCTAACTGGCTCATCGGGGGCATGGGTTGAAGTTTGAATGCTTCTGAATCTTGAGCTAGTAAAACAGCCAGGATTCAACTATGTGCAGCTAATATAACTACTCTGTGCAGTTTGACTGGTCTCACTAGACTACCTCAAGAGAAGTTACCTTAGATATAGATGACTTGAGCTAACGCCACAATGTCCATAAGCCTTAGAACTTCAGTGGGGCAGAGTGACGAAATAGGAAGCAATAGTAATGAAACTTGCTGCACGCCTTTCCACTTTCAGAACTCAATGCCAGATTTTGCCCTCTGATGTGGCTTTCCCTTACTGATTCACACTCTGTGGCCAACCCCAATTCTAGTGCCCTTCCATCAATAAGACAAGTATTTCCCATAGTAATAGGAGACTTTGGGGGAGGGGAAAGGACCTATTTATTTATTTCAGAAAACCAACACAAAGCAAAGCCCTTTGCAAATGTAGTTTACCTTATCTTTGTAGAAAGACAGCTACTTCCTCAGCTTCCCCTCATTCATTCAGTCCTCTAACCAAAGACTCTACTTCTTACAGGATTAAATAAACAATATAAATAATAAGAATCCAACAAAACACCCAAAAGCCTTCACTATTCAGCATAGAGGCCTGCACCTCTTCTAAGGGCTCAAACAACCCTTTGAGACAATCACACAAGGAGCTCTTACTTCTTCCAGGGTATTTACTGGATTTCTAGCTTAAATTACTCCCCTTCAGACCACTTCCAGGCTCTCAAGGCCCTTTCCGCAGCCCTTTAATTGTTGTTTTAAACCTCTTCCTAGATGTTTCATATAGAGACGCTACAACCATCCCCACTCCCTTCAACTATAAAACAACACAATAGATTTTATGTTTTCTCTAGGAATTACCGGGGGGGCTACCTCTTTTATAATCCTTCCCCAGCATATTTTACTGCCCAGCCTAGCTTAACCCCAGTCCCAGAGTACCTTTGTTCTGGGCTGACCCAGGAGAGCCAGCGCTGGCAATTGAGCCCCTCTTAAAGGGACAGCTTGTCCTGTGATACTTCTATAAATGCTTTCATTTCCTCGAGCTCATTCAGACAAAGCTCACATCACACAATAAATAAGCGAAAGTACATACGCTTTGCAGCGCTCCTACACAGGGTAGAGAGAAAGAACAGTTTTCTTCTAGCAGCAGCCATCTCCCTAGGAGTTTGCCCTCGTCTGGTCCCACGCTGAAAACCCCTATCCTTTTCTGGGGCTTTGGAGGAGGTGGTACTTGGGTAGGCTGAGGGCTACAGGGGTTTGGTGGATAATTATCTAGGGGCAGCTCTTTTTTACTGCACCCCTTTGAATAAACCAGTGGATAGGTGCTTGTGGAAATGCAGTGTAACTGTCCTGCCCCCTTCCCTTGAGCTGCTGGCTGAGGTAACTCCTCTGGGTCCCAGCTCCCCACTGCTGGCCAGGCACGCATGGCCTAAGGAGGCTGCTAGGCTGGGCTTCACCCGGGAGACTTGTGCCCCCCATACATAGTATGAGGAAGATGCAGGAGTGAAACACCCTGCTCCACGAGGGGAGGAACTGGGAGTCCTCCTGGCTGTGGGCCACTGCCAAGTTCAACAGCAGCACCAAGCCTGGGCTCCCTCCTTCCCCGGGTTACAGTGAGGGCCATGGCCTGACCTTCTCAAAATGGCGGCGGGGGTGGCGCCACCTGGACCTCCCCAAGATGGCGACGCAGGGCGGCCGGCCGCCGGAGCCTGGTTGTGCGAAGTGCGCGTGCGCGCCGGGGCCCTGAGTGCAGTGAAATTCCGGGAGGGAGGGGGGAGGAGGAGGTGGCGAGTGAGTGGCAGACACGAAGCGACGGGCTTAAGCCCCAGTTAGGGACCCTGTGTGCTACGGCGGCGCCCGACGCGGAGCCAGACCCCGGGGGGGCCAGGAGCGGGCGGCGTGAGGGGGACTCGCCGCCGCCGGCCAGTTCGTTCGCCGCCGCCGCCGCAGCAGCGTCGCCGCCGCCGCTCGGACTCCCTCCCCGGGCAGAGAGGGGGAGAATGACGGAGCTCCAGTCCGCCTTGCTACTGCGGAGGCAACTAGCAGGTACCGGGGCTGGGGCCTGGGCTGGGGGCGGCGGTCCGGGAGCCCCGCTCAGGGAGGCAAGCTGCGTCGGGCCTGTGGCGGACAGGAGCTGGCGGTGAGGGGCGGGAGCATGAGGTCGGGGGGGGGGGGGGGGGGCGGGGGGGGGGGGGGGGGGGGGG
>NW_020664582.1:3891077-3920442 GCF_002925995.2 Terrapene triunguis | reverse complement strand
GGGGGGGAGGAGGAGGGCAGATTGGGGCACCCCTTCCCCCCGCGCCGGGAGCTGAGGGAACTAGGCCGCCGGGGGGAGGGGGAGCTGCGTGGTGGAAGCGGGGGAGGGGCTCAGACTGGGGTGCTTGGAGGGCCCTAATGGGGGTTAGGGTCTTTCCTTCCCCCTGCGATGGAGGTGGCTGTCGGTCGCGTTGGAGTCTCCCCCCCACCTCCTCCTTGGTGGCAGGCGGAGTGTGGGGGGGGGTCCCCTTGTGTTCTCTCGGGGCGGGGCCTAAAGAGGATTTGAGGGACTCCCTTGTGGTCCCCCCGTGAACGTGCCCAGGGTTTCCCCCCTTCCCTGCTAGGCTGGGGTGCTGCTCAGTAACAAAGCTCCAGGAGGCGATGGCTTGTCTCTGTGGGGCTGAGTCCCCCCCTTACGGGGAGGGTCTGCGGCTGTCACAGCCCCTCTTTCCCCCGAAGCAGCGGGCATGGCGCTCCCCCCTGCTCTGGGGAAGGGTGGGCATCTTCCTCCTCCCTTCTTTTGTTTTAAGCTCTAAAGTAGGAGGCTCGGGGTGGGGTGGGAATCTGGCACGCCTGGGGTCTGGGCTGGAGGCGTGCGGGTGCCGGGTAGGGGGCTGGGACTGGGGGCGCAGGATGGAAGACGGTGGCGAGATCCTGCTCTGCCCCAGGTGTCTTGGGGGAGGGGAGGCGATAGACAAGGTCGGGGTCGCTGCTTGGTTCACTTTCTGACTCGCTTCTCGATCTCCCCTCCCCCTTCCTTTGTCCCTGGCCTGACCAGCCTTGCATGGCTAGCACAGTGCCTCCGCCACTGCTGCTGATACAAGGGGACCTGGCTCGGCTCGGCCTGTCCCGGCGGCAGCGCCGAGCATGCGCGGGGCCGCCCGGGCGGCTGGTCTCACAATGCAGCTCCATGTGCTGCGAGCTGCCAGATTTAAAGAGAAATGATCCAGCAGTTGTGGCTGTGTCGGCTGCAGCAAGCAGCGTGTCATTTTCTTTTCTCCCTCCCTGCCGGAGCACATGCTCCCCCTGGATCCCTCTAGTTTCCTGCTACCAGAATGAAGTAATCCCCTTTAAAAACAGATTTACCCGGTATTTGACTAAGGTGTTAGTCAAACCTAATGGCCTTTCCCTTGTCTTGTGCAAAAAAAGATTGCTTCACATCATAAGGAAATGTATGGTATGAAGTATAACTAAACTCTGACAAATGAGGCTTTAGTGAGTGGAGGAGTCACACAGGGGAAGGAGTCATTCAGTGACAATGGAAACCCAAGTGTAGCTCTAGTGTCAGAGGAATTACTGGAATTAGACTTGAAAAAAAGCAGTAGAAATTGTCCTGTACAGGGGCAGTCCTTCCTGGGACTCGTTCCCTCAGCAGAATGAGGGAACAAGATGACGAGTAGCTCTCTTCCAGTATTAATGTCTAGCTTGCGACATAAGCAATTTTTAGACTGTTTTTTTATATAAACTTAAAAAAAAATGCAACTTCCTGCTCTCTCTTGCTTTAAATGAGTAGGTCTACATTGCAAAAGAATGCATGAACTCAGGTTACTAATGTGAGTTAAAATGAGGGTGACCAGATAGAAATCAGGACACTTTTGGGGGGAGGGGGGGTTAGTTGCATATATAAGACCAAGCTCATAATATTGGGAGAGTCCGATAATATTGGGATGTCTGGTCACCCTCGTTAAAATAACAGTGAAGACAAGGCAACTCTGCTCTTAATTCAGGTTAGCAACTAGAGTTCAACCCCAGGCTCCTCTAAGGTTTGAACTCTAGCTGCTGACCCAGATTAAAAACCAAGTTGGTGTGTGTTCACTGATTTAACGTTACCTACATTAAACAAATTCTGTCTGGTAAACTACACGTGTAACAGTGTTAACTAGTGTATAATCTCTTAAAGATGGTGTAGGAAAAGTTGTAAGGAAGGTGTCCAATGCATAATGAGGCTAAAATTAATAGTGTTAGCAATGGCAATGTTGAATGTATCGGTTCACTTTTTGCAGTACTGAAAATCTTATGGTCTCGACACTCAGTGTATAGAGTTGTCCAGAAATCCTATAGTTTCTTAGAAGGACTTACTGTTTGCATCTTTTTGTGAATAGGCATTGGGTGTATGCAGTGAAAGTGGTCTATTTTGTCGTAACTGCAATAAAGATTTTCTGCTTCAAGTCACTGATGCTTCTCTGACAAAATGAATAATCAAATGCCTCAAAGACACGGCTTATGATCACAAACCAAAAATTCTTGGTTATATATTGTTTAACTTAAGAGTTACGAGACCAAATGATGGCATAAATCAATAGACACAGTACATTACTGTTTTGGTGGCATTACTCCTGAAGATTGCATAATTTGATATTAGATTTCTTGAAAGAATGGTAAAGAAACTATGTAGATTTGATTTCTGTAAGGAGTCTCTGAAATCCTGGGTGGCTCCAGCATAGGGCTAACAAGAAAAAAGTATGGGTAACTTCAGAGACTGGGCACTTGAGTGTACAGGTAGAATTGGTTTCAGTACTTTGGGCTTAACTTGTATGCCCTTTCTGTTGATGAACTCCTGCTTAACTGAAACTTCAGTTTTAAAATGTGCTTTCACACATTTTAAAAGACAACTAGTGAGACAACTTTAAAAACTTGTCACCATTGCCATCACTAATTCAACAGTATTGGGAGGAACAGTGCAAATGCTCTGTAATAGTACTTGGAACAGATCTAACCCAGTGTTACGCTAATGCAGCTGGTAGCCCTTCCCCACGTGGGTTCCCATTGTAGAATTCTGTGGTGCGCTGAACCTATGGTAAAGTCTAAACTTTTGGGAGGGAGGAGGGGGAGGTAAAGGGACCTTGAAGTCTTTGAAGTACTACTTCTGCTTGTCAAAATGATCACCCAAAGGACACTTCTCCATGTTTTGATAGCATGGATGGGATTTCTAAAAAGCAAATTGAGCAGAAACTTGAGACTCTCAGACACTGCTCTTTTTGATAGGCCACTTGAAATCCTAATGCAGAGGTTAGACTTGATGATGTCTGTCATCTGACCCACTGCTGGCTGCCTTCTTCCAAGTCTGTTTAATTTTTTCACACCCACAATATTTGCTGTACCTCCAAACAAACTGTAACCTACTAATATTCTGATACTGCTGTTTGCTTCTGGTGGGACTAGTACTTCACACTCAGCACTATGCATAGTAGGAAGGCTGGTGAGTCACAGGATGGGATGCAGGGCGGGGGCTGAGTAAAGACAGCAAGTACATGTCTGAGATGCTTTGTGTGATCAAAGTTTGGTAAAATAGTTACCCTTATCTTTTTAAGTAGTAGGAGATTACCTGAGCACAAGAGGTCTGAATCAGAGCTGTTAGACTTGGAGCAAGGGGTGGGTGGGGAGCCTGAGAGCTGAAGGTAGAGGAAAAAAATAGTGGATCTAAGAGCCATCAGTAGGGCAAGGAGTGGGATAGAGATTGACTGCATTCTCCCAATGTAGTTAGGAGGGAGAAAAGTGGGGTCATAGCAATTATAATCCCACTTCCCTTCTACTTCTACTGGTAGTAAAGTACTTGGTATAGGAAATTGTTTCCCTCCTCCCACCCCCAATCTCTGGCAAAGTACCATAGACTTCAATAGAAGTTGGTTGGCACTGTATGTATCCAAGAGCAGCTTTTAACCAGGGTATCACTATCTTTAAAGTAAGCCATCTTCCCCACTAGCTAGAAATGTAACTTTTTCTAAAAGAAAATACAAACTTGAGCAGAACCTTTAATTAAACATCTTTAAACATGGAGATGTAATGACACTAGGGAAAGCTGTAGGCACTCTTCATGTACAATCTGCCACAATATGCTACCCTGGTTATCTTTTTGCATTGTGGGAAGTCTAGCTACCAGAAAGCTGGTTCCCAGTAGTGCTGTAACTTAAATCTTGAGTTGCTGCTGCCAATGCTTCTGTCAGCTGACAGGGTGATCCTCTTGCCTGTATGAAAGTAATAGGGTTAGCACTTGGCTATGACTTTTCTTGTCCTGGATAACACTAACATCTAAAGCTGTAGATGTGTTGAGCCTAATTTCTCAACCTGACGTGAGATGTGAATATATCTGATTTCGTATCCAACTTTCTTCCTCTTTCCACCTTGCTCTAAGGGTATGTCTACACTACGAGACTAGTTCGGTTTTACTTAAATTGAATATGTGGAATCGATATTACAAAGTCGAACGTGTGTATCCACACTAAGGACAGTAATTCGACTTTGTGAGTCCACACTAACGGGGCAAGCGTCAACATTGGAAGCAGTGCACTGTGGGCAGCTATCCCACAGTTCCTGCAGTCCCCGCTGCCCATTGGAATTCTGGGTCGAGCCCCCAATGCCTGCTGGGGAAAAAAATGTGTCGAGGGTGGTTTTGGGTAACTGTCGTCATTCAACCGTCACTCCCGCCTTCCCTCCCTGAAAGCGCCAGCAGGCAATCAGTTTGCGCACTTTTCTGGTGAGTGACAGCGCGGACGCCACAGCACTGCGAGCATGGAGCCCGCTGCGACCATCGCTGCAGTAATGGCCGTTGTCAACACCTTGCACCTTATCGTCCACCTTTTCCAGAGGCAGATGCTGAGAAATCAGGCAAGGAGGCTACGGCAGTGCGGTGAGGACATGAAGTCTTGAGAGTGGCACAGACCTCTCACAAAGCACGGGCCCCTGCGCCGTGAACATCATGGTGGCAATGGGTCATGTTGATGCTGTGGAACGGCGATTCTGGGCCCGGGAAACAAGCACGGACTGGTGGGACCGCATAGTGCTGCAGGTCTGGGATGAATGACAGTGGCTGCGAAACTTTCGGATGCGGAAGGGAACTTTCCTGGAACTTTGTGAGCTGCTGTCCCCTGCCCTGAAGCGCAAGGACACCGGGATGCGAGCAGCCCTGACTGTCCAGAAGCGAGTGGCCATAGCCCTCTGGAAGCTTGCAACGCCAGACAGCTACCGGTCAGTCACGAACCACTTTGGCGTGGGCAAATCTACCGTGGGGGTTGCTGTGATGCAAGTAGCCAACGCAATCGTTGAGCTACTGCTGTCAAAGGTAGTGACCCTTGGAAACGTGCAGGTCATCATAGATGGCTTTGCCGCTATGGGATTCCCAAACTGCGGTGGGGCTATAGATGGAACTCACATCCCTATCCTGGGACCACTAGGCCAGCCAGTACATTAACCGAAAGGGCTACTTTTCAATGGTGCTGCAAGCACTGGTGGACCATAGGGGACGTTTTACCAACATCAACGTCGGATGGCCGGGCAAGGTTCATGACGCTCGCGTTTTCAGGAACTCTGGTCTGTTTAGACGGCTGCAGGAAGGTATTTACTTCCCAGACCACAAAATAACTGTTGGGGATGTGGAGATGCCTATAGTGATCCTCGGGGACCCAGCCTACCCGCTAATGCCCTGGCTCATGAAGCCCTATGCAGGCGCCCTGGACACTGAAAAAGAACTGTTCAACTACCGTCTGAGCAAGTGCAGAATGGTGATGGAGTGTGCTTTTGGACGTCTCAAGGGGAGATGGAGAAGCTTACTGACTCGCTCTGATCTCAGCGAAACCAATATCCCCATTGTTATTGCAGCTTGCTGTGTGCTCCACAATCTCTGTGAGCAAGGGGGAGACCTTTATGGCGGGGTGGGAGGTTGAGGCAAATAGCCTGGCTGCTGATTACGCCCAGCCAGACAGCCGTGCGATTAGAAGAGCCCAGCGGGACGCGCTGTGCATCCGGGAGGCTTTGAAAGCTAGGTTCCTCAGTGAGCAGGGTAACCTGTGACTATTCTCTTTGTTTAAAGAGAAGCTGAACCTGCCCCCGTTTCTTTACCCAGTTTATGTTGACTATCCTCTCCAGCTACATACCCCGTTCACCCCATCCCCCCCTTCCAACACACGTTTAAAAATAAAATAAATGGAACTTTGTTAATGAACACCGTTTTCTTTATTACGGGTTTCGCGGTAAAGTGTTGAAACTGGGACGCAGACTGTAGTGGGGAGCGGGCGTAGTGATGGAAAGGACCGCTGCATAAGATCTCTAACCGCCCTCCCCCGCCACAGACGCACATAGCCCCCCCCCCCCCCCCCCCCCCCCGGAACATGAAAACCACCTCCAAGACTGACCAGGGTGCCTAGTGACTGCAGTGTGTGTGTGTGTGTGTGTGTGACCTGCTGCTGAACCTGCCCCCCTGTCTGTACCCTGGTAAAGGTGACTGTCCTGTCCAATTACCAACCCCCTTCAAACACATTCTCCTCTGAAAGAACATGATGGAAACAGTAATTAACAGAAACGTATTTTTTATTAGCAACTACACAGTTAGGGGATGAAACTGGGCGGGGGGCTTGGGTGAGGCGGGAAGGAAAGGACTTATTCCCCAAAATTTGATGAGAGCCTTCTGGTACTTGAGCAGTCTGCAGGGGTGGAGTGACAGTTTTCACGGCCCTTGCTGCCCCTCCTTCTTGGGACTTTGTGGCGGGGGAGGGTGGTTAGAGAGAGACTGCAGCGGGGCTCTGTCCTCCTGCCTCCGGTCCTGCAGAACATCCACAAGGTGCCGGAGCGTGTCCGTTTGCTCCCTCATTAGTCCAAGCAGCGTTTGAGTCGCCTGCTGGTCTTCCTGCCACCACCTCTCCTCCCGTTCTATGTGTGATCTATGGATTTGCGACATGTTCTCCCTCCACTGGGTCTGCTGGGCCGCCTCGGCTCGGGAGCAGCCCATAAGTTCTGAGAACATGTCGTCCCGTGTCCTTTTCTTTCTCTGCCTAATCTGCGCCAGCCTCTGGGAGGGGGATGCCAGGGTAGGTCGGGAGACAGTCGCAGGTGTGGGATGGGAAAAAGGGAGTGAATTCCTCACAAAGATAACTTTTTGTGAACAATGAACATAGTCTTTCTCTGTGAACAAGACCATGCACAGCACCTATCACATGCGCACTCAGGACAAGGTCGAATTTTTGGCCTTCACATTCAGTGCCTGGGGTCTTGCAGTGGAGATCAGACAAGCAGGGCAGGACAGCGGAATTCGGGTAGCAGGCTGACATGGTAAGTCGTAGACTTTTGGCTGCTTAAAACTTAAATTATAGCAGTGCCCTCCTTTCACGTTCAAAGCAATGCTCCTAGCGTTGGCCAGTTCCTGCTGCCGGCAATCCGGCAAGCATGAACTCTGCCCCTGTCCCACCCCCTCGCGGCTGTCCCCCGGGAAAGATCCCTGTATGCTGCCCCTCTCCCGCCTCCACCGCTTGGCTGTAAAACGCCGGTTACAGTTCTGTAATGGAACAAGCAAGCAGTCCCAACAGTAACATTCCCCTAATTCTAAGCAGGTCACCATGAGCGACATCACTCTGCTGAGGATTTCTGGGACAGAGAAAGACCGCATGCTGCGTGAAAGCCAGCAAAAACCAGGGCCGTATGCCACCATGCTCTGCAAGGCAATGATCCCAGAGTACTTGATGATAGCCTGGCACGGAAAAGTTTCCTACCACGAGGACACAATAAGGCCGCTCTCCCCAGGAACCTCATGCAAAGGCTTTCCAATTACCTCCAGGAGAGCTTCGTGGAGATGTCCCATGAGGATTTCAGCTCTATCCCCGGACATATAGACCTTCTTTTCCAGTAGTTGCACTGGCAAGGACTAAAAAGTAGAGCGCCTAGGGCAAACTAATCATGAAAAACCCATTGTTAATATTGTTAATATTCCTGTTCTGTTCAAAATAAATGTTTACATGTTTTAAACACTTACCGACTGATCCTTCCCCTGATTCTGGGTCCTGGTTAACACCTGGGGACGGTTGGTAGGGGATCTCTGTGAGGGTGATGAAGAGATCCTGGCTGTCGGGGAAATCAGCGTTGTAAGCGCTGTCGACTGCCTCGTCCTCCTCATCTCCTGCCTCATCTTCCCCGTCCGCTAATATCTCCGAGGGAGCGGCTGTCGACAATATCCCATCCTCAGAGTCCACGGTCAGTGGTGGGGTAGTGGTGGCAGCCGCACCTAGAATGGAATGCAGTGCCTCGTAGAAACGGCATGTCTGGGGCTGGGATCCGGAGCGTCCGTTTGCCTCTTTGGTCTTCTGGTAGCCTTGTCTCAGCTCCTTGATTTTTCACGCAGCATTGCGTTGCATCCCGGCTGTATCCTCTCTCTGTCATGGCTTTTGAGATCTTCTCGTAGATCTTTGCGTTCCGTCTTTTCGATCGCAGCTCGGAAAGCACGGATTCATCGCCCCACACAGCAATCAGATCCAAGACTTCCCGATCAGTCCATGCTGGGGCCCTCTTTCTATTCTGAAACTGCATGGTCACCTCTGCTGGAGAGCTCTGCGTCGTTGCCAGTGCTGCTGAGCTCGCCACGATGTCCAAACAGGAACTGAGATTCAAACTGCCCAGACAGGAAAAGGAATTCAAATTTTCCCGGGGCTTTTCCTGTGTGGCTGGTCAGAGCATCCGAGCTCGGACTGCTGTCCAGAGCGTCAACAGAGTGGTGCACTGTGGGATAGCTCCCGGAGTTATTAGTGTCGATTTCCATCCACACCTACCCTAATTCGACATGGCCATGTCGAATTTAGTGCTACTCCCCTCGTTGGGGAGGAGTACAGAAATCAAATTTAAGAGACCTCTCTGTCGAACTAAATAGCTTCGTTGTGTGGATGGGTGCAGGGTTAATTCGATTTAACGCTGCTAAATTCGACATAACCTCCTAGTGTAGACCAGGCCTAAGATGCTAATAGATCTTGTCTGTCTGTCTTCAATGTAGACTAGACAGTCCTGGTTTTTTAGTAAAGGATGCATTGACAGAAGCAAGAAATAACTTTTCACATATCAAATTATAGACCCTATCAGTGTTACAATGTGCATGTACTTTCAGTATACCAACTAGATCCTGGACTAATACAAGAAGCTGTCAAATCTTGACTAAAGGAGTCCTATTGTGTAATCGAAGGTTAATAGTAGTCAAACTTAACATGGCAAGCTTTACTTTATATGGGACAGGCAGATGTAACATTCACACTGGTAATTAGTTGGTATTGTCCAACTCTGATTTTGTATTTAAAGGGGAAGCATTAATTACTACCATCACCAGAGCAGCAGTATTTCTGGGACAGCTGTACCAGAGAGAGAAGTGACCAAATAGGAACTAAACTTAAAGTGGATGGGCTTTTTGACTCCAGTGGCCTTCCCTACCGAGCAAATCCTTTGTCCTGAAGTATACCCTAATTAACGCTAGTAGCTTTCCCTTACTCCCCTTCCATCAAAGTAAATTAAGTTGCCAGACATCAACACAGCCAACTCAACCATGTTCTGGTTGGATTTTCTAATTTCTGTTGGTGACAGTAACCAAGGTGACCATTAAATTAAGAACTTTCTCTTCCTCTTCACCCCACAAAAAACTGTCAGCTAAGCATAATTACCCTTTTCTTTTGAGTTATAATACCTAAAGTATGAGTAACTCTAGATTTCTGATGGTAGCGATTTCTTTGTCTGCTCCTGGAGAACAGTGGAAGTTGGGAATACTACATGAATAGATTCTTTCATGTACAAGCCTTGGAAAAACAAGACACATCTCACTGAGAACATACTGGGTCAGACCAAAGGTCCATCTAGCCCAGTATCCTGTCTTCTGACAGTGGCCAATACCAGGTGCCCCAGAGGGAATGAACAGAACAGGTAACCATCAAGTGATGAAGTACTGACAAGGGATGCTGTGGGATGAGGAACAATCATAGTGCCTTCTGGGAATACCCACACAGTATCAAAACAAAAGTTTCTTCAATCAGGCAGATCAATTTTGGGGGGGTTTTTTTCACCTAAATTCCTTGAGAGATGGCCTGACTTCCAGGTACCTGTTTATGATAATGGCAAAGATTCTGTTTTGTCTTTAGTGTAGCTAAAACAGCTAACTGCTTCAGAAATGTGCTTCACAGGAAATGGATTAACTCAGTGGTCCCCCAACCTTTTTCATCTGTCGGGCACCAGATGACGAGCCGCGGAGGACCGTGGCACCAGACGAGCATCTGCCGAAATGCCACCGAGAAGCGGCAACGTCAATAGGCATCGCTGCCGAGAAGCAGCGTCATCCAGAGGCGTTGCTGCTGAAATGCTGCCAAAAATCGACGGCATTTCGGTGATGACGCTGCTTCTTGGCAGCCAGTACACAGGCACACTTAGATGCCCCAGCGGGCGCCATGGTGCCCATGGGCACTGCGTTGGGGACTTCTGGATTAACTTGTATCATAATTTCTTTTCTAATATGACTTCATTATGCTTGGTCCATCTTTCCTTAATCCTCATTTTTTAAAAAAATACATACTTTATTGTAACTAAGTAAGACTGCCTTCTGCTTGTGCTGGCTTGTGTCTTTCTAATGGAAAACGTAACTACATCTCCAGTTCAGAAAGGATTAAATAGGCATTTGTTTTAAGCTTTTTTCCTTTCAAAGCTGTAGTTCTACAGCTTTAAACATCCCAGCTGAGAATAACTGGTCCTCATAAATAAAACTCTTATCTCTGCCAGAAATACCAGTGTTCTGGATCATTTTCCTTCTTGTAAAATTACTACTTCAAACTCCCATCTCGATCTAAGCACCCTTGCTGGGACATTTTCAGGGTCTTCACTTAGCCTTGAAATCATGGTTCTAAAGCATGTCTGAACTATTTCTGCGGGAACAACACTAACTTTTTATGCAGTCATCTTAACTCATGCCAGATCCTCTTGATGCAACTTTGTCACTATTGCCGGTATTGAGGACCCAGTTCAACTAAATTGAAACTGGAAGAAGTACCTTTTGCTTGCTACTCTGAAAGGCCTTTCAGGGAAGTGTAGGGTTAGTGGAATAGTACAAGTGTCAACCAGAGTAAATATGAAAATCAGATCTTCTAAAGAAGGAAAAGATTGAGTAAGAATCTTGAAAATAGTGGGAAGGAGAGTTCTCATCTCTTAGGCTTGATTTCAGATTTGTGTAAACTAATGGTTTAACCAGTTTGTGTAGCAATTAATATCTCAGTCCTACCCAATCATCTCTACTGCTTCTTTTATACTGTAACTTGTACATCCTTGCAGGTAATGGTAGGAATAGCCCACCATGCCAGTGAAATTCATGCCTTCTTAGGGCAGGTCTGCCTTAGAAGCACTACATTGGCACCGCTGCAGTGCATCTGGTGAAGATACTCTCCCATCACCATAGAGCATCTCCCGCTGACATAGTGTGGTGTGGACAGCGCTTAGGTCACTAACTTCCGTCACTCGGGGGGGTGTCTTCCTCCCCCCCCCCCACATGCCCCTGGTTGATGTAAATTAGATCGACTTAAAGCAGTAGTGTAGACCTTCCCTCAGATTGAGCTTTGGCAGGATCTATTTGATATCTCCAAAGGCAGGACCTTCTGATTTAGCCACCTAAGTCACCCTGCAACACTCATACTTACTAGACATAAACTTCCCTTCTGCTCTTTGAGTCCAGGGTAGATCAACTGGAGCACTGATCAGATGTCTAGCCCCTGTAAGAACACTAAGTATAGCTATCTAAATGTAACAAGATTCCACAGAAATAACTGGCTCTCCTAATAACAAATGACTCAAATGATAGTCATGCTTTTGCTGGCCTTGATAGAATTGGTCAAGGTAGTTTATATCTTCTGAACAAGGAGGATTTCCTTCCTGTAGGAAATCAACTAAATACTCGAGAGCTAAAACTGGCTAGTCAAGCTAGCTGCAGTGACTCAAACCTGGTATTCACAAACTATATTCTGAAGAGTTGCTTGGGGAGAGAACCAACTTGTCTTACAGCAGTTCTGAATAACAATGCAGCCCAGAACTATGAATAACAGGTTTTAGTATCTTGCTGTTAGCAAAGGAAAACAAGCTGGAAAAGTTCCTTTTGAATTACTCAACTTTTCTCCTGTGCATGTTATGGGAAATGTTGCTGGTGCTATGGTTGTGGGGCTTTTGTTTTTGGTTTTGGTACTTTTGGGCAGAGTGCTAGGATGTTAACATCTCAATATGGCATATTCCTGTGTGCTGTCATCCCACTTCTAATGGGTGGATTCCCTGGAATGCATGCTATTATGTAGAACTAAATAAACAAATGCTGGCTCAAGTGTCATACTCTGAAAATCAGTGAGTTTGACCACTTTCATAACCAGTACGTTGTGGGTTCACACCAAAGACACTCAGATCATCTGAAATGAGATAGTAAACAAGACAATTACTTTTGCAACTTCTAAGGATTTGAATTTGACTACTTTAATCTATTTCCTAAATGTACCTGTTGCAATTATAATATGCTGTAACTTGTGCCTGTTTCCTCCTTGCAGGCCAATCAACTAAAATGTCAGACTTGGTAATTACTGGTAGTAAGCCTTATGGAAATGATCAGGAACAGTCAGCATGGATTCACCAAGGGGAAGTCGTGCCTGACTAACCTAATTGCCTTCTATGATGAGATAACTGGCTCTGTGGATGAGGGGAAAGCAGTGGATGTGTTATTCCTTGACTTTAGCAAAGCTTTTGATACGGTCTCCCACAGTATTCTTGCCGCCAAGTTAAAGAAGTATGGACTGGATGAATGGACTGTAAGGTGGATAGAAAGCTGGCTAGATCGTCGGGCTCAACGGGTAGTGATCAATGGCTCCATGTCTAGTTGGCAGCCGGTTTCAAGCGGAGTGCCCCAAGGGTCGGTCCTGGGGCCGGTTTTGTTTAATATCTTTATTAATGATCTGGAGGATGGTGTGGACTGCACTCTCAGCAAGTTTGCAGATGACACTAAACTAGGAGGCGTGGTAGATACACTAGAGGGTAGGGATCGGATACAGAGGGACCTAGACAAATTAGAGGATTGGGCCAAAAAAAACCTGATGAGGTTCAACAAGGACAAGTGCAGAGTCCTGCACTTAGGACGGAAGAATCCCATGCGCTGCTACAGACTAGGGACCGAATGGCTAGGTAGCAGTTCTGCAGAAAAGGACCTAGGGGTCACAGTGGACGAGAAGCTGGATATGAGTCAACAGTGTGCTCTTGTTGCCAAGAAGGCTAACGGCATTTTGGGCTGTATAAGTAGGGGCATTGCCAGCAGATCGAGGGACGTGATCGTTCCCCTTTATTCGACATTGGTGAGGCCTCATCTGGAATACTGTGTCCAGTTTTGGGCCCCACACTACAAGAAGGATGTGGAAAAATTGGAAAGAGTCCAGCGGAGGGCAACAAAAATGATTAGGGGTCTGGAGCACATGACTTATGAGGAGAGGCTGAGGGAACTGGGATTGTTTCTTCTCCAGAAGAGAAGAATGAGGGGGGATTTGATAGCAGCCTTCAACTACCTGAAGGGGGGTTCCAAAGAGGATGGAGCTCGGCTGTTCTCAGTGGTGGCAGATGACAGAACAAGGAGCAATGGTCTCAAGTTGCAGTGGGGGAGGTCCAGGTTGGATATTAGGAAACACTATTTCACTAGGAGGGTGGTGAAGCACTGGAATGCGTTACCTAGGGAGGTGGTGGAGTCTCCTTCCTTGGAGGTTTTTAAGGCCCGGCTTGACAAAGCCCTGGCTGGGATGATTTAGTTGGGAATTGGTCCTGCTTTGAGCAGGGGGTTGGACTAGATGACCTCTTGAGGTCCCTTCCAACCCTGATATTCTATGATTCTATGAAATGATGTCTTCAAGTGAATTATCTTGCTTTTGGGGAAAACAAGACCAGATAATTAAAACGGCTGTTTTGAACCTAGAATGCTTACATGTGATAAAGACTTGCAGAGGTTCATGGGTATCTTAACTTTTTTTCCCTAATCCCCCAATTTGCTTTCTGATTTTGGGGGGGAGGGGAATTCATCTGTCAGTGTGCTCCCTCAAAGATAGAAGGGGGGGAGGGGGAAATCTATAAAATCTCCCCTTTAACTTCTGATGCTATTTTCTTCTAAAGGAAGATAGAGAGGAGGAAACTAAACAATAGTGGTCCTATGCCATTCTTCACACTTAAACGATTTCCCCAAATAATAAATATAGGATGGAAATATAAATAGCAGTGCTTTAAGGCAACCTTTACAACGACCTGGTCATTTAGCTGTTTAGTGACCTGACTTGACTAAGCCACTGAAAAATATCACAATAACAGGAAATTTAGGATTAGTTAAAAGCTTTCCTGGCCACATTTCAGCATTCAGAAGCTAGTACTGTACAGAAACACAAACTAAATGCAGTGAGGTAAAACTAAGGTTGGCTTAAGTCTTGAATCCTACTTCTGCTGCAGGTGCTACATTAACTAATTTGCTGTGATACTACCTTTCCTTGATCTCTACAGTGGATCAGTTCTGTTCTATTAGGGATATAGATTCCACTGCTTTCTTACCTTCTAACGTGGCTCTATCTTATCTACTAGTACACCCAAAGAACATGTGATATTTATTGAGTGACTCTTGGCCTGTAAGCCTTCTGTGTTCCTGACTTGCTCAAGGAATCGAACTGTCCCTCTAACTTTGTAGATCAGCTTAGTGTCCTTATTTGCATAGTCTTGCATGAGTTGCTTGTGTTGTGATGAGTTCACCTACTGGCTAATGGCTTGCCTGGTAGGTTTAGGTTAAAACTGCTCCTCCCAACTAGTGAAATAAGGGGTTGTGCAATACAGTGTTGTAGTCTAGTTTGTATCAATAAAATGATCCTGCATCTTGCTTGGATTTAAGCAACAGTATGCCCAGTGGGATCCTTGTGTCCCTCTTTCAGGACAAGAACTCAAGACTCTGCCTCACTAGAGGCTACCCAGTTTGATAATCTTGTGATTCTTTTTAAAATGAAAACCAAAGACTAAGTCTTCTACATCTCATGAAACCTTCTGTGTGAGGATGAGGATACTTGTGATTATTCCTAGACAACTACTCTCTCTGGAGGAAACTTGACTCCAGGAAGCAATGTCTTCAGGGCACTAACCCGTAAACTGCAAATTAACTCAGTGTTCAACCTGGTAGCAGCACAGAGAATAGTAGGGATGGAGAAAAGCTTTATATAATTCAAGATCTAGAATTTACTTGCCAAGCAAAACCCCTCTGTTGCTGTGGATGGAAGTAGCATCTGGCCTGGCAGGTTTTGGCGATAGTCAGACTTGTTTTCCACTTTCTTAGTTCGACTCGAAGAGCTTAAGTCTATGGAGTCTCTATTGATCAAGCAGCATGTATTCTTGCTGAGTATGGAGAAGTCACAGAACAAGAGCAAGAGAACAAAGTAGGTCTTTCCCCACTCATGCCCCTCAAAGTCCAACTATATTAGGTTCTGGCATGATGGAATATAGGCAGTATGCATCTTCTAGTCTGTCACAAGAGGTCTCTACCAGAAGAATATTTGAACTACTGACTTAAGCAGTATGTTAATCTTTAGACTAGAAGAATTAATAATATTAACAGTGGTGCTGCGATGCACTATGACTGGAAAGGGCCAAAGAATGTTTCCTAAGCTATCATGAAACTTAACCAGGTTATACTGTTAACCACGAATAAAAGCCTAACCGTTGTAGCTACTAAGGCTTGCTTTCTGGGGTGGGGGGAGGAAGGATGGCAGGAGCAGAAAATGGGAAGACAAGTCCCTCCTTGAGCAAATTGAAAGATAAAATGGTGACACTAAAGGTCATATGGACTTTCACAGACTAAGTTTGAACTGGGTTAATCTAATATTTTTACTACATGTGGTGTATCTGGATGTATAACAAGATTCCAGTTGTGCAAAGTGCTCCTTATGTTTCACTAGTTTAGACAAACAGGTGCTCTTGCAAGACCACTGCTTTCACCATACTCCTTTAAACCCATAACACCATTCCTAGTAACATTCTGTATGAAATAGGCTAGATAGCCTCTTTCCTTCTGTACCCCAGATCTCAGGATTCCAGAGGAAGAATGGGTCACAAACACTTCATCTGTAGACACTTTGCAGCCTGGCAGTGTAGCTGGATTTTGCCTGCCTTGACCCCAGCTTCACAGATCTAGTGGAAGTTTCAGAAATCTTTCTGTTAAACTTTTTTCTAGAGTGGGGATGGGAGTTCTAGATAAGTGCTGCTCCTAGAAAGATGTGAGGTGGCCATGGAACCTCTTGATAAATCTCAGAACTGCTTGTAACCAGGTAGACCTACTAAGCTCTATTAAGAGTAAATGTGGAGGGAGAGGGGAGGGGAGAATACCACTTCACTTCAGTATGAACCATCTGACCGCTTTTTATAACATGGACATGAAAGATATGTGGTTCTTCTGATTTTATTACCCCCTCCCTCCCAAAAACCCCCCAAACTCTTAACATTGTCCTGTGCAAGAGGAATACTAACACCCACCCTACTCCCCAAGTTAGTATTCCTGTCCCTCCCAGAATAAATCCTATTTTAAAGTCTCTACACACTGTTACTATACAATAGAAGCTTTAATAATAGAGGGATGCCTGAGCAGCAAAGACATCTGATAGATTATTACCAGTTATTTTGCCAGGGCTACTATAGTTCCTACCACTGAAATTGAACTTTGGCTCTTCCTTTCTCCCATGCAGTTAATGAGCAGAATCAAGCTTTTCCCTTATGATCCGAAGTATGATCCACTCTCCATAGGAAGTACCTGATTGTCCTTCTTACTCTAAGCAGCATCAAGATTTTCAGTCACAAGTAGTGAACTTTAAAAACTAGTCTTGATTTCAAAGATCTCTGCTGAGGGGAACCTTGCCTCTTCAGGGGCAGACAGCTATCGTTTTCAGATACTGGGCAAGCGGGTGGAAAAAATGTGAGTATTCTGTAAGCTTTATTGGGTCTTCCTGTCCCCTCCTCTCCACACACAGGCTGTCCTAAAGGGAGAGCTTACAGCTCTTCAATTCTTGACTGAGCAGAAAGCTGATGTGACTAATTCTTCTGCTGTAACTCCACAGAAGTCCTCCTGGTTTACAATGCAACCACAGGTCCCTGCCAAGTCAGTTAGGCTGTCATCCTGATGACTTGCACAGCAGTAGACTGTTTACCAGGGCACCCCATCACTTCTATAATAGTGTCCGACTTGAGCAGTAACCAGAACAATCTGAGCCACCTACTTCCAGAATTCAGATGTTCCAGTGAAACTTTAATGTTGGAAAAGCCTCTGGGGGTGACGGATGAAGGATACTGTCCTAACCCAGTTAACTGATATTATGCAGCAAAGCTCTTGAGAGCAAACATGCTGTGCATGGAGTGGTGGCCAGATACTGTTGTGCATTCCACCCATTACTAGGGAGCAAAGTCTTTTTTTTTTTTTTTTTTTTAATTTGGACTCTCATGTAAGAGGGTGTTGTAATGAGTAGCTCCATTTTGCTATGCGAACGTTTGTCTCAATAAATATTATTCCCATGTCTGCAGACTGGAGTGGGTGGTGAAGGAAATGGTATGGCACAGCTTACGTTGTGTGCCCATGGAGACGCAGTGACTCACTAACGCTATTAAGGAGCCTGGTGTAAACCAAACTTGTGGGTTCCAGGATCCCTCTCCATAAGGTGTCACTCTTGACCAAAGTATCTGAGCCCTGGATGTGCAGTAGCACACAGTTTAGTGGTGTAACTCTGAATATCCTCTGTGAATTGGTGTTGCCATGCCATAATGTGTTGGACTGGCACACTCAAGTTGGTGTGGTATGCATTAATGCTGCATAGAGGATCTTGATTTCCTTGTCTTCCCCCTTGGACGGTATCTAATCTAACTATAGAAGATATTTTTTAGTGAACAGAAAGTAAATGTCAAAACCAAGTATTGTACAGGCCAAGGATATTAACTCTTTTTTTTTTACTTCACCACAGTCAAGGTATGACAGCACTGCAGCACTCTGACCCTAAGCATGTGGTTCTTAACAGACTAGTCATTGTTTTTTGGCAAAAGGCTTTAGGTTTCTTCATGCCTAGAAAAGTTATAAAATGTCTGAAGGATTCTTCTGATACTGACACTATTTCTTAGTTGCAGTGTCCTCCTCTTTAATGCAGTAGTGTCCCTTAGTTGTTGGTTCTAGGTAACCTGGCATGATGGACTCCTGACCTATTTAATATAGGAGCAAACCAACAGCTTGGATGGCAGTTCTGAACCTCATGGCTGCAAAAAATTGTATGCATATCTTAATTACTAAACCACATCACCTTAAGGGCTGTATGTGCCACAGCCCTTAAGAGATAAAATAGGAACCCCTTTTGAAATATGGTATGAATTTAAATATCTAAATTCATCACAGGCTGAATCAGCAGTGGTAACAGCTTTCAGAACGCAGGTAATTTTCAAGCTTTAGAACTTTGGAACAAAGTAAACTAAAACATGACTACTCAAAACCGTGTTCTGACCCTGCTATTGACAATCTGTTTGAAGATCCCAGTGGGATCCTAAAGCTCTAGCATGCAGTTTTGAAAGGGAAATAATAAACTCAGTAAACGTTTAAGTCTTAAAATGCAATAGCACTTGTTCTGCTTATATTTACTGTCAGCACTCTTGGTTGTCTACCTTCATACGCATAAGGCATATGTGTAGAGCATTATAATATGCCTGTTTTGTGACTTAATTGGGAACTATCTGAATTTTATTAGTGAATTCAGTAGTAACTTGTTTAACACCTTACCAGTTGAACAGTGAGCTTGAAAGAGCTCGGGTCTTCCAAGCTCAAGTCTCTTTACAGATAAAAATCTCACGAAACTGAACAGATTACTGATGGTGTACTAGCAGTGGTGTACCTAAATCTAAACATGCATAGGGACTTGCTTAGTGAAGTAAAACCTGATGAAATGATCTGCTGTTGAACTAACTATATTTTGTAGAAACAAAGACTGTGGAAAAGGGTATGAGGAGTCTGAAGTACATTCATGAGTAAGTGGTTTTACAATGCTTTAAAGTTATATTTGCACCAGCATTAGCTTGAACTTACAGTTCAATAATTCAGATATCATGAAGAATCCAGGGATTAAAAGTACTAATCAAATCTGAGTCTGAGAATTCACTCTACCTCGGCAGATAAGCATTATTCCAATCCCTGGGTGGGGGAGTGAGGCATTGGAAGTGACTCCCAGGCAAGCAACTAGCTTAAGGTAAACTCCTCAAGCTGAGGACTAGGTCAGAAATGGTTTCCAGGACAGTGGATCGCGCACATGGTTCCAAAAGGCTATCTTTAACAGGACAGTGTTATTGCCTGGACCAGGTCTCTGCAGCCTGTGGATTGAGCCAGCACAGGGTGGATATGGACAGTATGGCATGTTCCGGGAACACTTTAGTGGCAGCAGGAAACTACTTAAGCATGTGACAGTTAAGAATCTAAAGCTACTCAGAATGAGAACCAGTAGTTCTGTCTTGGGGTGTGCAGGCAGACAAAGAAAGGATGCAGCTGAAGACGCAGATCTTAGTTATATACTACTTGAGATCTGCTATGATGGTAATAGTCACAGCTTGATATGGCAAATACAAGCAGCTAGAAAATCAGACTTCAGTAGTCTGAGCCCTAGTCTTCAACAGTGCTGAATAGGTGGCTGTAGACTGGTATCTCTAGCCCTGGATTTAATCCACTGAACCTGTTAATGAGAGAGATTTCAGAGAACTTAGCTTGTTCAATAATCAAACTACACTTTTATATCTAGTATTAAGCAGAGTAATGGCTCTTTACTGTAATGTAGTGCAGAGTGCTCTGACTTAAGTATTCATGTGCAGTGGCGGGCTGTCTCAGTAGACGTTGAAAAGTTTAAATGCCATACATAGCTGCTGCATTTAGCCATGGGGCTCTTTCTGCTTAGTCACTTGGACACCCCTGCTTTGCTTTTGGTTTTGTATAAAGGTCTCTAGGCCTATATAAAGGCAGTAATGGTGGGTAGGGGAATGCTTGTAGTTTAGTGTGCATTTAATTAACATTTGAACCAGGGTGGATTTGATTTAAATCACTAGTCAGGAAGGTTCTATTTAATAATCATGGATTTCTACATAAAAGTGCATTCTTCTTGGTTGTTATAACCTTAATACATATTCTTCACAACTTGGAGATGTAGGTTTCATTTTTAGAAGGTACACACTATACATTTCTAAAGTTATTTATTTTGAAAACTTTTCAGAGGAGTTTTTTACAGCTATATCAGAAAATGAATGATTGTTTAGTTATTTCATTTACCAAAGGTAGTTGAAGCAGATAGGTCACCTCCCAATGACTTCATAAATATCTCCAATTAACAGGTTAATCATTAATATTTGGAGGCTTTTCTTGCCATGCTGTATTAAGAGGAGAACATCACCAGACAGTTAAATTGTTTTAGTTAACTAAAACAATGTTATGTATTCTGGATTTTTTTCTTCAACAGCAAACATAACTAACAAAACAAGCATATACATTTTTGAATTTAGTTAAACATTCAAGTTTTTTTTTAAATCGGGTTTTGTTTTGTTTTTTACTAAAATAGTTAAATGAAATAGTTAAAAACAACAACAAACTAAATCTACTGTGTCAGCCAGGTCAACATGAGAAACTTAAAATATTGGCTTCTGCAGCTAACTCCATCATCTTCACCTTCATTTTCCTGTTTGTTCATAATCTGGAAAAGAAAAACAAGCTTTCCTGCTTTTTCAGGTCCCAAATGACTTCTCAATTTGGAATGAATTAGTCCAAAGGAAGAAAATAATCTTTCTACATCGGCAGAAGAAGGTACTGCTGTTAAAAATGAGATGATCACTTCAAGAGTCTCTGAATCCAAGTGCTTAAGTGACTTCCACCAGTTCACTGGTGTGACTTTCTTTAAAACATCAGCAAACCTATTTCTTGAATGGTTCTTATTCCCAAACTGGGTCTCTTTTTTACAGCCTACTGCCATTATAGGTTTTCCCTTCTAGTGAGAGAACGGTATGGTAGACTTCAAATCAATGAAGGCTACACTCAGAAAGACCTCAAGACTTCTGGAATATGCTGCTCAAACAGTTCCACTTTTGTTTCTACTGCCTGTCCCTCCCTTCTCACATTTATTTCCAGACTTCTCCTTCTCCAGATCTACTCCACACACAACCATCTTCTATTCATTGAACTCTTTGAAACTTTGCACTGTTGGCGAGAAGTAAGGGATTGACTCTGTGTACACAAATCTGCAGAGGGACAATAGGGTTGAGGTCTGTTATTTCTCACCTCTATATATTTTACTTAAAAACATTTTTGCTGTTAACAAACCTGTTATCTCTGGAGACACAAATCCACAGTTTGAGAACTGCAAAACTAAACATCTCTGGGATCTTCTAGACTGAGCCCTGAGTCCCATTGGGTAAATAGAAAGGCTAACCTAAATCTATACAGAAGCCCCTGGAACCCCATAAGATGGGGTCCCTAATCCATGAACTCTTGGAACTCATTTACAAAACTTTTCTTAAACATTACATGGATATATGGTCTCGTACTTTAGAATTTATAATTCCTATTCCATGATGAAATACATTCTAGCTCAAAGATAGTTTTTAATTAAAACTCTTACCTTTAGATAGGTTTGCTTTCCTCAAAAAGCATGGTTTAAAAAAAAAAAAATGGTATCCACCCTGATTTGAACTATAGCCACAGCCCATGTGCTATTTGTATTAAAGGTGCCTTTCTGGCTGATTCCATAGGTGCAGCACAAACCAAAACCACTTTGTACCATAGAACTGAAGGCTGCGATCCTGACAATACAAGTAAATTGCAACTTGCTTTAGGCACAAAGATCATGGCTATAGTTAAAACACAATTGTGAACTTTAATTTCAAAAACTTAAATACAGAAAACTCTACCCAGAGCAAGAGGCCCAAGGAAGATAAGTGAGGTCCTTAAAACCAATTCTTGGTTGACTCCTGCTGCCTAGTGGTACAGGGAGGTTTCAAGCACTGGAGCCCTCTTCCTTAATTTGTTCATGTCACTACTGAGCCCTGTTTCATGGGAGTTCCCCTAACTCCGATGCATCTGTGCGTGGGAACAGCTTACCCCAGCTGTAAGCAGTAACTGCCTCAGTTGGGAATTGACATACTTATAAAGCACTATAAAACAGGCATGTTGTCTTCATCTGGTGCCTTTAAATGCAGAGTCCTTCAATCAGTAAAGGTTCCAGCCAGTACAAAACACAGCAGCCCATATGCATCGCATTAGAGCTTGCTATGAACACTCTGTGCATGCTCCTCCTCCTTGCGGGTGCTTTGCTCTGTTCAGTGGGGAGTTAATTCAGAGCTGGGTCGAGAGAGATCCTGATATTCAAAGTCCTCCATGGGACTGGCTCTAGCTATCTGGGACAGCCTCATCCTCCATGATGGCTCATGAATGTTGGAGACAACTCTTATAACTGGGTCTAGACTAGACATCGGACTCCTGCAAAGTGAGTGACTAAGGGTGGCAACACTTCCAGAACCAAACACACAATTAAATTTCTCTGACTTAGTTCTCCCTCCGTCTCATCATGCACCCACTCACTGATGCATAAAATCAAGCTATTGCTTCCATAGCCTGTAGGACCAAAGTTAATGCCTGAAGAAAAGGCCAGAACAAGGATGTCTCTACTGCAGAGTTAGCTCAGGCTAGTTTAACTAAAGAGTGTGATCACAGTGCAGAATAACACTTGATCAGCACAGTAGCTGGATTAGCAGAAAAGAATAGGTGTATCCCCACTTCATTACTAGCTTAAGCAACAGCAGTACTCAAGGCTCACCTGAAAGGCAAGGAGTCTGAATCTGATGCTTAAAGAGCCAGTGAAGACACTCGGGGGAGGGGGGGGGGGGAAATGTGGTGGTAGTGGTGTCAGGATAGATTGATAGAGGCTTGATAGGAGTCCAGCAGGTCATGTGAAGCATCTCATCAATGAGGATGTAGAGATACAAGAGCTTGGTTGTGAAGGATTGAATAACTTAAGCTTGTAAATTTAAGGGTCTGATAGTTCAGAAATGTTGAGCCCTTGTAGCTCCTTTAAACAGTTCAGGGGGGCATTAATTTAAATCTCCAATTTGAATAATTCAAATAAGTTAGTAGGAAACCTTGATTTAAATCATCAATTTTAATTTTTGTTGGTACTTGGTCTTGAGGGAGGGGGTGAGAGGTTGATTCTCATTGGCTTTTAACTATTAAGACGCCTTGATTTGCAACTAAACATAGCCTTTACACTAATGTTGTATTTTTGTTTTGCTAATCAGGAGGATATAATAGATCTATACACACTTAAGCAATTCTATAGCTTAACTTGCATTTATTCAGATTCTTTATTTTACCCTTTTTTGTCAAGGGGAGGATAAGTGAATGATCCATTATTTATTAGATTTAACTAATTGTATTCAGCACTACTTGTATAGAGATCCAAATTCAATTAAATACACAAACACTTATATTTATTAAATCTAATGTGAATGTGCTGGATACTTGAGTCTACTAAAACCATTTTGTATTTGAAACTAACAGTTGTATTATCTATAGTGAATTGTACTTTCTCGTCACAAAGTTCAGTATTTTTGAACTAGTTATCTCAGTCTCATCTCTCTTTTTTTTTTTTTTTTTTTTTTCCCTCCAACTCCCACTTGTTTTCTTAACTTTAACTAGTCATTGACCCAAACTAGTGGAATAGACTAAAATGAAGAAAATATTCTCTCTGCACCTTCAGAAGAGCCTACTGTTATCAAAAGCATTTCAGCACACTCTGGTTCCAGGTGCCTAGCCAGTGACTTCCACTAGTTTAAAACTTCAGCAGGAAACGTGCTGCCTTGTGGCTTTTATATTGAGTTTAAATGATTTTTAATTATGGTAAGTTTAGACCTTATCATTGGCTATTTTCCATTTTAATTTAAATAGGTTTATTTTCTAAATATCTGTTTACATTAAAATCCATTTTGTCTAAAACTTTTTTTAAAAATCCACCCTGCCTAGACTTCAGCTAGTTGTCCTCAGTACCTCCTAAAAATCAATCTGAGGACTTATTTAAAATCCTGCTTGCGTGTTTTTTTTTTTTTTACATTGAACTTGATTTTCTTCTACTTTAGAAAATACTATGTAAGCCTTGCATCAAATATCTAGGAAGCAACTCCTGGTTAGTGAAAACTTGTATTTAAATTTGATAGCCTAACCTCTTTCTTCTGAGGAAAGATTAAGGCCTTGTTCATGTAACACAAAACAAAGGACACAAATCCAACTTCGTGTCTGTTATTTTTGAAGATGTAGGCATTTCAGCTCATGTGGTGAGCTTTAAGGAACTGCCTTTTCAAGTATCCACATAGATTCCCACCCTGGTGCATGCGCACATGATCTGCATGAGTTCAGAATATAACCAGCAGCATCTGTGAAGACAGTAGCTGTACCTTACACACCCTCATGCCTCTCAAGGGCATAAAGGGTGGAGCAATCCAGATGCCACTCAGTTTCTTACCACCCATGACAATGAGATGGAACAGCCTCAGTGTTCTCCTTCCAAGTGCACTCAGTTTGGGGTGCATTTAAAAAAAGCTTATGAAGGGACCATCTGACTCTGAAACTGTTCCAGCAAAAGTCTGTTGTGCACTCCTCAAACAGTCAGCAAATGCTCCAGATGTTAGAGAGGTAACCCCAGGCTCTGGGGATTAAAGACTTTTTACACCTCAAAAGAGCTATGCATCAGTGGGTTTTGTTCAGTTACCTTCTTCGTGTTCTGATTCTCTGCATGAGCAACTTTAGGTTGAGGTAGCTGAATTGTTTTGAGGGTCTATTGACATAAGGGATTGAGGTGTAGGAGCAAGATGTCCCACACTATATGGAGCCATGAAGTGAGAATGAGGTGGCCAGGATTGCATCCTATGTTGAGGCACGTGGGGTTGAGGAGGGGGCATCCACAGGGGTTGAGCTCTGTCCACCTCATGCTTATGATTAGATAGAATGGGATGTCACTTCCTTAGCTCTCCTCTCTGTGTCTCAGGTGACAAAGTAGCAGCTCCCAGAGAAGGGCTTCTAGAAGATGCAGGTTAAGCTGAACAGTGAAACTTACCTATGGATGATGCTATGCTCTATGGAGTAGTAGAACTTGATGAGGAGAAGTCGGTTCCAAGAAAGTGGTGTAATGATGTTTCCATGGCCAGTAACCAAAGTCTGATACTGTACTGGATTTAGAGCATACAGATAGGAGTGAAACCTCCAGTAAAGGAGACAGGGTTCAAAAGAGATCCTCAAATCCCTAGATGTTGTAAAGGAGGATGGAAAAGAGAGGTGGTATGCCAGGATAGAGTGATGCTGTGAGTCTGCAGCAATGTCAAAAGTAGCAGAGAGGAAATTCTTCAGTACCAAGCCAGATGCAATAGAGGGTACTAGGATTGATGGTACCAAAGGTTGTCAACTGTCAGCAAATGACAGTGCAGAGTTGGTACCAAAGCAGAAGTGATGCCTGCTTAGACATAAATTCCCACCCAGTCAGTGGTGCTCAGAGGAGCAATCGCCTACTCAACAGGTGGCAAAAGCTTTTCTACCTTAAGACGTGTTTCCTTTTTTTTTTTTTTTTGAATAAAAGGAGAAGAAAAAAAAAAACTAACGAGGTGGTGCAGTGTTAGACCTGGTTTTAGTAAGTATTGAGAACATCTTAGAGCTGGCTGTCAGAAATAACCTTGGATCAAGAGTCAATTCAGTTGGAATTAAATAGAAGGATAATCAACCGTTGTCAATTATGATCTTTTTTTTATTTCAAAAGAGCAGACTTGGGGAAATCAAGGGAATTAATTAAAGAAGTCAACTGAGCTGAAAAGCTCAGTGACTTAAATGTGAAGGAGGTTTAGTTTTTGTATAGCTGATTGGAAGAAACTCCATCTGAAATTGTCATTCTAAGCAACGGGGAAAAAAATTGTAGGGAAAGGCTCCTGACCCCACTGGATGAATGACCACCTCAGAAAATTAGGAGTAAGCAGAGAGCCTATAAAGAATGGAGAAGGGTTGATCCGCAAAGAAAACTACTTTGCGGAAGCTAGAAAATGTGGGCATAAAGTGAGATTTGCAAAGTCAAGCAGGATTAGTGCTTATCGAGGAAACTAAAATAGTGGGTTTTTAGTTTTATGAATAAAGATGGATTAGGTTGGGCCGCTATGCTTTGTGGATGAGAAGGAGATTAAAGATAAACTAGGTGTGGTCCAAAACCTAAATGAATACTCTGCGCCTATTTTCAATAATAGGGAGCATGAAGGCAGTGCAGCTGTTGGAAATAAATGTCTAGAAATGGAAACCAAGCTCCAAGTTTTTCTTCTACCTTCCAGAATACTGAAATCTGGCATGTTAGACTGATAGTCAGTAGTAGTGGAGTTCCTCAAGGATGGATCTTTAGTGAAAATACTTATGACCGTGGCACAAAAAGTAGGTGTGCTAATGAAACTTGCTGATACAAAGTTGGGAGACGTTGTCAATACAGAGGAGGATGGGAATATTCTATAGGAAGATCTCGATGACATCAAAACTTCATCCCATTTCTCACTCTAGTCCACAATACTACACAGTGCAAGATCATGTACTTAGGCTCTAATTTCTGCTACAAGCGTGGGACTCATCAGTTGGAAGCAACAGAGGAGGAGACACACCTGAGTATGTAGGTCAATCCTAGAATAACCATGAGCAACCAGTGTGATGTGGCTGTGAAAAGGCAAGTGCAATCTTAGGATGGCATTTCCAGTAGAGAGAAAAGTGTGAATGCCATTGTACAAGACACTGGGAAGACCTCATCTGGAATACTGTGTAAAATTCTGGTCATCCATATTTTAAAAAAACAAACAAACAAAAAACAGGTACAGAAAGCTAGTAGGTCCTCCATTAACCTAATCATCTTATCTTATGAGAGGAAGATTAGAAGAGCTTGGCTTGTTTAGGCTAACAAAGAATGCTGAGAGGGGAATATGATTGCTCTTTATAAATTATATTAAGAGGGGTAAGTACCAGGGAGGGTGAAGAGCTATTTAAGCTAAAGGACAGTATGACCACAAGAACAAATGGGTATAAACTGCCCATGAATATATTAAGATTGAAATTTAGCAGATGGTTTCTAACCATCAGAAGGGTGAGGTTCTGGAACAGACTCCCAAATAAGTTGTGGAGGCAGACAACTTGCTTAGCTTTTTAAGGCAGCTGGAGAAATAGGATGCAATTGAATTACAGGGTTGCTTGTGATGGTAGGGGGCAGGACTCAACAGCCTTGGGGCTCACTTCTAGTTTCTTACATTCCTAAAGCTCATGTTTTTGGGGGCTTCAATCAGGCACTTGTGAGGAACAGGAAGGGATTCTTCCTCTTCTCTCCCCTCCCCCCCCCATTCTGGGAAGTTTTATCTCCTTGCCCTGAAGCATCAGGAATGGCCATGGCTGGAAATGGGACACTAGATGGGGTGGGCCAGAGCTCTCAGGTGGCACTGAGCATTATCTCTTATACACTTTGGTTGGTTGGTTTGTGCTCTCATGCTCAGGGTCAAATTTATCACAATGTGGCGTTGGGAAGGGATTTTCCCCCTAGGTCAGATTGGCAGTGACCTTGTGAAGTTTTCACCTTCTCTGCAGCATGTGGGTACAGGTCACTTGCCAGGGTTATCTGCATTTACTTCACTTAATCATTTCTCTGGAAACAAGGTGGCTTCGAGCACCCTCCTGCACCCCAACCCCCTTCTGACAACACAAATTACTAGACGACCCCAGGAGGGGGAACCGAATCCTGAGTTTGCCTGATTCCCGCTGCCCCAGGTGGGGGAACCAAAGCCTGAGCCCTACTGCCCTGGACAGGGAAGGGGTCAAAGCCGAAGCCCAAGGGCTTCAGCCCCAGCCTGTAACCTGAGGGCTGAATCCCTGGGTGGTGAGGCTCAGGATTCAGCCCTGAGCCCCAGCAAGTCTAAGCCAGACCTGACTACCCCACTAAATTGGGGTCGTGACCCACTTTGGGGTTCTGACCCACCGTTTGAGAACTGCTGCCATAATGTATATGGCCAGCCTGGAAGCACGACAAGCAAGATACAAATAGCCTCCCAGTGAATGAGGGGGACAAAATAGAACCCCTGGCACTAGCCTCTTCCAGTCTTTCTCCCAACCCTAATCCGCTAAACTACCTGTGGTCCTTGCGAACCATTACTTACTAAGTTGTAGGGACACTTAACTGGTTCTCCTACTCTTCTGGATCCTGAGAGACTTTTCAGTTCCTTCAAAAGAAAAAAAACATTGATTAAAAATACTAACTTTTCAAATACAGCAAGAATAATCTCCCCAATCTTGCTCTTTGCTGTGGCTCATAAGGCTAAAATGTACCCTCCAACACTAGGAATACCACACCACATAGTAAGTACCATTGCTATTGGGTCTGCAAGACTGACTACTGAATTAAAAGTCCTCTAGCGTTGCCTGTTGAGCCTCAAACTTGTTCTGGCACTTACCTTCTCAGGATTTCCCTCCTAGATCTTTGACTTTTTTTCTTCTGGAGCAGGCAGATCAGGGATCATGATAGTAACGTCACTAGATACAGGACTGAGTCTAAGGACCTACTACATGTAAAAAATATTTGCAGATGATGATGCGTTAAGGGACACCAGACCCCGACCAGTGATCTAAAAGTGACTCTTTTTTTAACCAGTCCTCTTCCCAACATCTGTAATACAATCTGCATACTTAACTAGTATAAAGTGCACAAAGGCTCACAAGTTTGTTTTCTTTTCTTTTTCTTTTCTTTTTTTTTAAAACAGAGCTCAACAAAAATCCAGTGGAAGGTTTTTCAGCAGGTTTAATAGACGACAATGATCTTTACAGATGGGAAGTCCTCATTATTGGTCCTCCAGATACATTGTAGTAAGTACTAGCAATCTTAGTAAAACAGTGTGTACCCTAGCTTGTTAAAACTTCTTGCTGAGATTCTAACCACAATGTGTAATGTTCACGTTAACCCTAGTTTAAGAGTAAGGTTTTAATAGCTTGGTGCTCTTTTTACAGCAGACATTGTAGTTGTTGGATTACGGGACGTGTGCTGAGTCTTACATTGCAAATACCCCTAATAGCAAAACTATTTGCAAGTTCTGTGGAACATGGAAAATGATCCTTCATTGTGCATTTATTTGACTTCTCTTTGGGGAGGGGAGGGAATAGAGGAGCTGCTGGGATCCTCTAGTTGCTCATAAGAACGGCCCTACTGGGTCAGACCAAGGGTCCATCTAGCCCAGTATCCTGTCTTCCAACAGTGGCCAATGCCAGGTGCCCCAGAGGTAATGAACAGAACAGGGAATCAAGTGATCCATCCCCTATCACCCATTCCCAACTTCTAGCAAAGAGAGGGTAGGGACACCATCCATGCCCAACCTGGCTAATAGCCATTGATGGACCTATCCTCCATGAATATACCTAGTTCTTTTTTGAACCCCTGTTATAGTCTTGGCCTTCACAACATCCTCTGGCAAAGAGTTCCACAGGTTGACACTGCATTGTATGAAGAAATACTTCCTTTTTTTTTTTTTTTTTT
>NW_020664582.1:3863100-3890977 GCF_002925995.2 Terrapene triunguis | reverse complement strand
TCCCCCCCCCCCCGCCCCCTTAGTAATTTCTGTTTTTTTTTCCAAGCTGAAAACTCCGTCTTATTGCTTCTCGTATGGAAGCTGTTCCATACCCCTAATCATTTTTGTTGCCCCTTTTCTGAACCTTTTCCAATTCCAATATCTTTTTTGAGATGGGGTTGCCCCCATCTGCACGCAGTATTCAAGACGTGGGCATACCATGGATTTATATAGAAGCAATGTGATATCTTCTGTCTTATCTATCCCTTTCTTAATGATTCCCAACATTGTTAGCTTTTTTTTGACTGCCACTGCACATTGAGTGGATGTTTTCAGAGAACTATCTGCAATGACTCCAAGATCTTTCTTGAGTGGTAACAGCTAATTTAGACCCCCTCATTTTATATTTATAGTTGGAATTGTTTTCCAGTGTGCATTCCTTTGCATTTATCAAGATTGAATTTCATCTGCCATTTTGTTGCCCAGTCACCCATGTGCACTTAACCTTTTGTTTCCCCTAGTGTCACTAGCTGACTGAAGCCTTTTGAGTGCTACAAAAATTACTTGGCTCTAACCATAATCAGTATATCCTTCATAGAAGGTCAAAGACCAGTTGCACAAAAGGTTGAGACAACTGGGAACTTGGTTAGCTGCAGCAGATAGCCACTGATGTCTTTTGTGCCTTGTCAAGCCTTATCTGTTCCGTACTGTTTTTTTTTTACAGTGCCTTTCCAAAGTGTGCCAAAGAAGACTTAGTATGTTTGAGAGAGGCATTTTCCCCACGTGGCAACCCTCTACCTGGTTTAGCCTGCCAGTTGAACCAGTGTCATGGGGCATGGCAGCTACTGCGGCTGCCTACTGGCAGCTACTTGGGGTGTAAAAGAGGTAGTACCTCAAAGTCAGGACAGTCACACTTTGTTTCACTTTTTTCTTTCATCTTTGCTTTGTACCCAGCTCTGACATAAGAATGGTCATAATGGGTCAGTATCCTGTCTTCTGACAGTAGCTGGTGTCAGATGCATAGGGAGAATGAACAGAACAAGGCAGTTATTGAGTGATCCATCCACTGAGCCACAACCGTAGTGTGGGTTGTATGCCTGACCATCTTGGCTAATAGCCATTGATGGACCTGTCCTCCATGTATTTATCTAATTCTTTGATGTTCACAACATCCCCTGGCAAAGAGTTCTATAGGTTGACTGCATGTTGAGGTAAGTACACACAATGGTTATTAGCCAAGATGGTCACACACTCGCACGCGCACACACACTGCTCTGCATGTCCCTAAACCTCTAGACTCTCAGACTGGATGACAGGAGATGGATTGCTCAATAAATTGCCCTGTTCTGTTCATTTCCTCTGAAGTATCTGGCACTAGTCCCTTTCAGAAGATGATACTGGGCTAGATGGGCCATCGGTCTGACCTAGTGTGGCCATTATGTGAGTGAAGGCTGCGAAGTGAGGACCAGTTTAAAAAGAAACATTCAGAGTGCAACTATCCTGATTTTTCAGAAGTGCTCCTTCTCCTTCTACACCTATATAATCAAACTCTGATAGTGGCTTCTCAAGCCATTTCCCCCATATCTAATGGGGTGAAACTGGCTGCATGCTGGCATCAGTCTTCTTGAGTCTCTTCACAGCCATTCTGAATTATGCAACTGACAACCTTCAAAAGGGCATTTACATAAGTAGGGCCCTACCAAATTCACAGCCATGGAATAACGCGTCACACATCATAAAATTAGGCCTCCCGCTGTGAAATGTGGTCTTGTGTGCTTTTACCCTATACTATACAGGTTTCATGAGGAGACCAGTGCTTCTCAATCTGGGGGTCCTGACCCAAAAGGAAGTTGCGGGGGGGGTATAAGGTTATTTTTACAGGGCTTGTGGTATTGCCACCCTTACTTCTGCACTTCCTACAGAACTGGGCAGCCAGAGAGCAGTGGCTGTTGGCTAGGTGCCCAGCTCTGAAGTCAGCACCCCAGCAGCACAGAAGTGAGGGTTGCAATACCATACCAGGCCACCCTTACTTCTGTGTTGCTGCTTTCAGAGCTGGGTAGCTGGAGAGTGGCAGGAGTGCTGATTGAGGGCCCAGCTCGGCAGGCAGCAGCACAGAAGTAATGGTGGTAATATCATATCATGCCATCCTTATTTCTGCGCTGCTGCTGGCGGTGGCTCTGCCTTCGGAGCTGAGCTCCCAGCCAGCAGCTGCTGCTCTCCAGCTGTGAAGGCAGCACCGCTGCCAGCAGCAGCACAGAAATAAGGGTAGCAGTACTGCAACGCCCTACAATAACCTTGTGAACCCCCATCTCCTTTGTGGGTCAGGACCCCTACAATTACAACACTGTGAAATTTCAGATTTAAATAGCTGAAACAATGAAATTTACAATTTTTTAAAATCCCATGACCATAAAATTGACCAAAATGGACCATGAATTTGGTGGGGCCCTATACATAAAGCAAAGAACTGGTAGAAAACTTTTCAGTCTCCAAAAGCTTATGATAAAAGTCCTCGAGGAACTAGTATGTTGAAGCCCTTTTTGTGGATCGTTGTGCTCTACTTAATAATGTAAGTGATCTACAGCTTATCCTGGACAGGTTCTCAGAGGCAGCTAAACCATTTGGATTCACCATCAACCTGGAAAAAAAATGAAATCCTCTTCTAACCAGTCCCATCAACCACTGCACAAACATCACTCTCAATGGTATAAAGAATGTCAAACAGGTCACATTGTGATAGTACTATCTCAAGTGATGGTTCCCTGGTTCAAGAAATACCAAACAGAAGATGAAAGGCAGTCCAGGCTTTTTGAATCGTTCATCATAGGATACTCAATCAGCAGATTATCACTGTCATCCAAACTGATGTACAGTGTAACATCCCTTTATACAGGTGTGAGAAATGCTGTCTTCGCTCTCTTCTGAAGGTCTGCTGGCAAGACCAAGGATCAAACTTTTCATCTGGGGGGTGTGTGTGTGGGGGGGGGGGGTGCGTGGGGTGTGTAAAAATGGAATAAACCACATTGAGACAAATGATTATCAGAAGCTCAGTTTTGATGGACAGGTCACATCAGAAGTGGGGGTGCTGGACTTTCTGGGGGCATATAAGATGAGTTGTAACTCCAAAGTGCAGTAAGGGGTGGTCAGCGTAAATGCCTCAGCCAGCCTTAAGCAGCATCTCAACTCATGGGGCATAAGTTTTTCTTTGAAAACAGAGCCAGGGATAGACCTGAATGGAGAGCAACTATTCAAGGTCTTAAACATTTTGAGTGACGGTCATGGTAAGAAGAGAATTTTTTCGGGGGGGAGGGGGGAGGAGGTGAAGGTGGGAAGGAAGAGCCAAGCATCATGCCATGTCTCCTGTGGGAGCATGCCAGTAGGACATCTGTTTGCGACCTTGCTTCTTGCCAATTGAATTACACAGACACCAGATACCATGACATAATCTTTGTAATGGCTGGCAGACAGACATATGTAAATCATAGTTCAGGTGGCACTTCGTAGCTATCGATTTGCTTATAACTACATCTGGGGGCTGTAACTTGTTAGGTTCTCACCTTTTTGTTTTCTTTCTCCTCCTTCTCCTGGGTGGCTGTGTGGAGAAGGGTAACCACCTTCTGCTAGGTATTCCCTAGGCCAGGGGGTTCTCAAACTTTTTTGCTGGGGCCCCCTTTGAAAATATTTCAGGCAGTGGACACCCCTGCCCCTAATACTATGCCTCCCTTACTTCTGTGTTGCTGCTGGCAGTGGCTCTGCCTTTAGAGCTGGGCACCTGGCCAGCAGCTGCTGCTCTTTGACTGCCCAGCTCTAAAGGCAGCACAGAAGTAAGGGTGGCAATTCTGCAATCTCTCCCTCATCTTCTCCCCCCCCCCCCCCCCCCCCATGGCCTTGTGATCCCCTTTTGAGTCAGGACCCACAGTTTGAGAAATGCTGCCTTATGCTCAGGCAAACAAAGTAGTATCCTGCTTTCTCTGAGAAGCTTCCTGCCCCCATCCCAGCCTGTTAGTGGAGCAGCCAGGACTAATCCCTTGCCTATAGTACAGATTTGCCTGCTGCAAGGGATTGCTAAGCATCTGCAGCAGGGAAAGGACAGCAGCTGCTTCAGTGAGGGAGGCATTGCCCCTACTTGACTGATTGAGGCAATTGTCTCTAAGTTTCAGGGCTCAGAATGCTGGGAGCTTACAATAAGATTCTGTCACTTCGCAACTTAGCACCCAGGTTGGATGCCACGGGTTTAATTTCACTGCTGCACTCGATTCAATTTCCTGTTCTCAGGAAATGGCCTATTCTGACTATCACTCAACTTTTCAGTTCCCTTATGAAGTCAGCACAGCTTGTTTAAGATCTAAGTGAGTCTGGATCAAACTAAAAGAACCCTGGGTGCTTGACTCATTCTTCTGCTATAACCATTAGACTATGCAACTTAATTACTTTGCTCATACAGAACTTATCTTTCTAGCTTGCTCCCATAAGCATCTGGATTCAGCAGCCAGTCCTGTCTTGTCAGTCCTGTTCACTATGCCCATGGGAAACACCTGTTATGAGTCACTACATTTACCAGGGCAATAAGTATAAACTGCAAAGTTGTAGTTTATAAAGGTACAGCAGCTTGCATATGGCAATAGCCTTTCTAATTGAATGGGTTAAAGGCTTATTGTTGGCTCAATGCATGACTGAAAATACTGCGTTCTTCTTTAGGGACTTCAGTTCTAGATTTGTTTAAAAAAACATCTCCCAGCTGGGTGCATCAGTGTTGCAAAAAAATTACCGAGAGGGTATTAAGCTTTAAAAGGTTCTACAATTTACAGTACCCAGGCCCCTAATTCAATTTTTTCCTCCAGGGATTTGGGATTTCTTGATGGCACTCTAATATACAAATAGTGCAAAGGCGTTGAGTATTTAGCCATCTCTTCATGAACACCACTCTGCTGCTTCAATCTTTCCTCTTTATATTGAGGCAGTAACTTGCCTATCATGAGTGTCCAACATCTAATCAATGTCTCCTCTTCAAATTGTAGTGTCTTAATCTTCATTAGAAGTCCAAGCCTTTTTAAGCTCTAGCTGACAATGATGGCAACTGCAGAGGAGCTTGTCATAGTAGTCCACTCATAGCACTAGAGAGAGTCGCAACAACCTCCTCTCCCAACTTCCAGTGCCAGGCCTTCTCTACTGAAACAGAACGTCTACTCCATGAAGTAGTAGGAATAAGGGCAGTGTGTGGTAAGAGGAAATAAGCTTTAACGTGACATCTTTGCTTGTTCCTAGCTATGTAGGGATTCACACTTACCAAGACCGTATCTTCCTTGGCTTCAAACCTCCATACTTAAACCACCAGATCAGTTAAATTTGAGTCTAAGTGCATTTGTACCTAATCCTGTTTAACTCCAACCCAGTTAAATTGGTCAAAATATAGATTCTCTGTTAATACTAGAAAATAACTTGGTTGTGCTGGTAATGAGCCCCTTGATATCAGAGTGCAGAAATCCTTCATTGGAAGCATCAGTCAAGAATGATGGTGCTAAGGGTCCCGAGAACACTGTTTAAACTATTGATTTGGCAAATTTCCCTGAGATTCCTTGAGTTAGTAGGTACTTCTAAATCTGAGTATTGCACCAGTAAACCTAGCTATAGATCAGACCTGTCAGCTGATGAGGTGACCCACATGTGGAACATGAACAGGTATCAGGGTTCTATGCTTGCTTTTTCTTCTGGGAGTTGAATTGGGGGTATTGATGGGATCCCCAGTCATGAGATGGCAGTGGGAGCCTGGAAGGTAACTTCTAAGCCGTGACTCTAAATGTTCACTTCCTCACTTAGCTAGCTGACAGCTCTATGGAATTTTGAGTTAAAATGACACTTTGTCCTCTGGAAAAATAAAATACTCCTAAACATTGTAGTCTGAGTATTTGGAGGGGATGGCAAGTAGCTTGTAAAAAGCTATCCATCCATTGTGTATACTAATGTTATTACTATGAATGCCAATGTTACAAACTGTTTAAATCTAATATAGATTAAAGTGTCATCTGACTCAATTTTCTAGTTTTGGACTTGCAAAGATCTACTTACTGATAATTCTTTAATTCCCCAGTGAAGGTGGCGTCTTCAAGGCTCATCTCACTTTTCCAAAAGACTATCCTCTCAGGCCGCCGAAAATGAAGTTCATCACAGAAATCTGGCATCCAAATGGTAAGAATTTGCTACAGTTTTAGCTTTCTGTACTTCTTAGTCACACCTTCAGTTTCATTTACAAGATTAGCCAGAGTTGATGTGTCCTGTGTTGTAAGAAACCTGTAACAACCCCACCGTTTAGCTAACTGCCACTTCTTGTAATATACTATTTCTCCTCTCCATACTTGACACTTCACTGGTCTCATGGTCTGTTCTCCAAGCATCTGCATCAGCCTTCCCAAGGTGTAAGCAGTATGTATTGATGGGTAGTGTCTGGCCCAGACAAATTGCTGGGGCCATCTCCTTAATGTAAGTCTTTGGTCTGGGGGAAAAAAATGGGTCCTAGGGTTAACTTTACATCACTGGCTTGGCAGATACAAGCTGGAAGGTGAGAAGAAGCGATTTCCATCCCTTGTGTCTTCTGAAGACAAGGCTCCTATAGTCACACCTGTATTGGGCTGAAGAACTTTACTGAGTTCTGTAAATCTGTAGTACAGCTTAGCAGCAAACCAGCACAAAATGCCTCCATTGTGGGGAGGGGAGACAGGGAGGCTTAATTGTGACATCAAGTCAAATCCCAACTTTTACATATATTGACTGACCTCCACAGGGAAGATGCTGCTTTATACCCACTCCTTAAGCTACTGAGCACCTGCCCTGCCAGGGGGGTTTGCTGGCTGTACATCTAAGACTCTGAACTCAGATTTATGCTTTCAGATGGGAAAAATAGCCACTAAACTGAAAATGGAGGTATCAAAATGGTCCACGGGGCCACTTAATTTTCCATGTGTTATTTCATGGATCAGATCAGTGATGTGAATAGTCTACAGCTATACTGTAACCTTTTTCATATCAAAAAGGTGAATATCTGATTTTGTAGAACTCGGAAAGGGCTACAATTAAACTGAACACTTAAACTGTCCAAGTACTCAGTGTGCCCATATTAAGGCAGATATTTGCTTTAAATAAACTAAAGTAGACGAGGGCAGGTCTGCTGTCTCTTGCCAAATTTCATTTTTTGCAACTTCTTTGTAAGAAGTCCTCAAACAGTGATACAAACTTGACAGTGTCTTGAAAGAAAATGTCTTCCCTGAAACTTTCCACAGCTAACTGTTTTGAAGGTACTTAAATAGAACACTTGTTTGGATGGAGAATAGCATCCCCATATAATATCTTGAAGCCAGCAATTTAATCATCCCTGAAATATACCTAATGTGACTGCTTGACTTTGTAGTTGACAAGAACGGTGATGTCTGCATTTCCATTCTTCATGAGCCTGGAGAAGACAAATATGGCTATGAAAAACCTGAGGAACGCTGGCTTCCCATCCACACAGTGGAAACTATAATGATTAGTGTCATTTCTATGCTGGCAGATCCCAATGGTGACTCTCCTGCTAATGTCGATGCAGCGGTAAGACTCCTGGTTTGTAAATACAGTGGTGCTATGTGTAGCAGAAAGCTTACTTCATTCTAAATGCAAAAACCTGAAGGGCATATTTCATGACTTGGTAAGCATGGTATTAGATGACTGATAAGCAAAGACTGTACTCTTGCCCAGTAAAAATGTACATGTAATGAAGCTTAATAGCTAGCCTTAAAGGCTAGAGTGTCTGAAATTCAGCCCCAGAATTGCTTTGAGGATTACTTTTTCTTGATAAACAAGTATTGGTTGCTAACTACAGACAAATCCTCCTGCTTTATAGGCTGAACGAGGCAGACTTGTCAGATAGCAACTTGCACAGGATACAGAAACAGGCAGGGTAGAGACTTTCTGCATTACATTTTGAGGTTTGGGTGCTCAAATGTAATAGGAAAACTTCAGCTATCTCCATAGCAATGAAGCTTGATGTAAGTGGCTATATGACTAGATACAGTTTGCCAACCAGTGTTGGCTGGTGCATCTGAAGATGTAAAATACAACTCCTGTAGCTCACAACTCCAGTGTCCTTCTGAATTTCACTTAGGAGAGCAGTGATTCCTAAGTGTGGGATGCATGAACACACCCTCTACAATGAAAACCTATCTGGAGAACAATAGTCTCAATGCTATTATTTGCAGGGTGAGGAGGAGAATAATCCTCAGTGTTGAGAATAATTTAGGAGAGCCTGAAACACACATTGAGATAAGAATGGCCCACTCATTTCGGTGCATTCTAACATGGATGTCAATGGCACTTGAAATGTTAACGTTTGAGCAATGATGCTCTTAACAAGCATGTAAGAAAAGCGAGGGAAGATCATAAAAATCTAAAGTAGCCTCTTAAAATTGGGGGAGGTGGAGGAAAAGAAAAGGGGAGAAAGGACTACCTAGGTGGGTGCAGAAGATATCTAAATTAAGATGCAAAGGTCTTGAATAACGCAGGAGGCTGTAGGGATGTGCATCTAGTGTCACTTTGCTGAAGTGGGAGCTCAGCTTTCCCAAGTCTGGGAAAGACAGTGGTACAGTATGGGGGGTCAGTCTTGATTAGGAGACTTGTCCTTAAGTCAGTGGTGGAAACTATCTTTTTCTGATAACCAAAAACTGCTTTCTTTGATGGCTATTTTTGGTTATCTTTCTGTACACATCCAACCACTTATGCTGTGCATATTACTACTGGAGACTTGAGTATCAAGGAGACACAGATCTGGAGGGGAGGGATAGCTCAGTGGTTTGAGCATTGGCCCACTAAACCCAGGGAGAACACTTTAACCTGTCTGGCCATTCTATGACAGACCTGCGGGTGGCTATCTTAAAACAGAAAAACTTCAAAAACAGACTCCAACCAGAGACTGCTGAGCTGGAATTGATATGCAAACTAGACACAATCAACTCAGGGCTAAATAGGGATTGGGAATGGCTGAGCCATTACAAACATTGAATCTATCTCCCCTTGTAAGTATTCTCACACTTGCTTCTTATCAAACTGTCTGTACTTGTCTACCTTGATTATCACTTCAAAAGTTTTTTTCTCTTACTTAATTGGCCTCTCAGAGTTGGTAAGACAACTCCCACCTGTTCATGCTCTCTGTATGTGTGTGTATATATATCTCCTCGATATGTTTCACTCAATATGCATCCGAAGAAGTGGGTTGTAGCCCACAAAAGCTTATGCTCTAATAAATTTGTTAGTCTCTAAGGTGCCACAAGTACTCCTGTTCTTTAAACCCAGGGTTGTGAGTTCAATCCTTGAGGGGGCCATTTAGGGATCTGGGGCAAAAAAAAAATGGTCCTGCTAGCAGGGGCAGATTAACAAATTTGCCGCCAGCTCACCTCTGCTCCCCCACGGCAAGCCGGGGAGAAGGGGAGTTGTGGTGCGCTCAGGGGATGGTGGCAGTGGAGCAGGGGTGAGCTGGGGCAGGGAGTGGTTCTCCCCCACCACCCCCAGAGTTACTCCCCGTGCCCGCCAGCCCCAGCTCACCTCTGCTATCCCCCGAACATGCCGCTACTCGCTTCTCCCTCCCAGCACTCTTGCGTGGCAAGCCTGGGAGGGAGCGGGGAGAAGGAGTTGCGGAGTGCTCGGGGGATGGCGGTGGCGGAGCAGAGGTGAGCTGGGGCAGGCCGGGGAGCGGTTCCCGGCCCCCCGTTACTCCCTGCACCCGCAGGCCCTAGCTCACCTCTGCTCCACCTCCTCCGAGTGCGCTGCAACTCGCTTCTCCCTCCCTCCCAGCGCGGCAAGCCTGGGACGGAGGTGGAAGGAGGTGGGCCAGGGATTTGGGGAAGGGGTGGAGTTGGGGAGGGGGCAAGAGCAAATTTGCTGCCCCAGCAAATTTGCCGGCCTAGGCCTTGTTGGCCTAGGCGATAATACGCTGCTGCCTGCTAGTGAAGGCAGGGGACTGGACTTGATGACCTTTCAAGGTCCCTTCCAGTTCTATGAGATAGGTATATCTCCATATATTTTTATAAATCTGAATGCTGTGGAGGAGCAAACTAGGCTTTAAATGCCCAATAGTGTACAGTACACTTTAGTTCTCTAATGATTTTTAACATTAATCTGTAGCTGACTCTTTTTTCTGGTTTCTACATACTGATTTTTACACACTAAACCTGGTGCGCTTTCCCAAAAATTTCCAGTAACTAGCTTCTACTGCTTTATCAGGATGTATTTTTGGGAAAGGGCCACTCCTTTCACTAATCTATAAAAGCACATACTGGACTAAATGTCCAAACTTTTGAATGCTATTTCAAAGGTAGGGAGAAAAAATTGCTAGCAAGAAGTTGTTGGAAGGCTTCAGGTTTCATCGTGTGGTATGCTTCATATTAACTTCCACACGAGTAGTGTGGGTTTGTCAGGTCTCTTAACTCTTTGAGCTGGGGTTGTAAACATGCTATATGTCTCTAGGAAATAGCCTCCTGGATTCTAGTCCTTAAATATAGGCATTTTGCATGGCCTAGTATAATACCCTTAATTTCCATCCCCACAGAAACATGCAAAACTAGTGCATAGTCAGAAATACTCATTGATGTGAAACACACTCACTCACACTCTCTCTCTCTTTCCCGCCTCCTCCCCCCCCCCCCCCCCCAAGATAGTGGGGTTTTACTGTGCAGTCCAGGAAGACAGCACTTCTCACTGGATCCTGTCTCATTTTCTTCCCTTTTAGCCCTTGGCCACTGTGCCCGAGAGAATGGAGCTTAGAGAAAGCTTAAGCAGCTCACCTCCTTAGGTCTCTGCTACACTGGTATCTTCTATTTAGCTTCTGCTTTTGGTTTGCCCAGCTTACTGGTTACAATACTCAACATCTGGCTCCCTGATTTCCTGATAATTAGATGAGTGTATCTTCCTATTGGAGAATCTAGAGAACAGATGGCTGCAGGGACGGTAGGCTACAGGCAACCCTCCCTGCAGGGGGAGGGATAGCTCAGTGGTTTGAGCGTCGGCCTGCTAAACCAGGGTTGTGAGTTCAATTCTTGAGGGGGCTAGTTAGGGATTTGGGGCAAAAATCTGTCTGGGGCTTGGCCCTGCTTTGAGCAGGGGGTTGGACTACATGACCTCCTGAAGTCCCTTCCAACCCTGATATTCTATGAAGAGATGGCTGATGGCTGGCAGGGTGGGAATGGAAAAAGCAGTGTCTGAAATCCATTTTGTTGCATTTGCTGCTCAATTTGCCATGGCATCAGGGGGAGGTGAGAAGGAGTCCAAAGGGTCCTGCCTGCTATGTCTGAGGCAGTTGATGTCTTTCAGAGCTCTTGTTTCAGGTCCTCTGCTGACTTGGGAAGGCATCCCTGCTTCAGTTGATGCTCTATTCATGTTTGAGGTCTCTGCACCCATAAGGATTAGAAACCATTTTTTAAGCTAAGATTTTGGAGCACAACTCCTTAAAAAGATGGAATTCTGTGTCTAATTCTGCAGTTGAACGCACAGGAGGCCTCACAGCAGCTGCCTGCCTCCTTAGAAGTGGGCATTTGCTGTCCTTTCTATTGTCTGTCTCTTCATTCTGGATCTTAATTTTTCTTCCTCTACCTCCTATTTAACAGCTCTTAAGTTTTTGTTTGGCTTTCTTACTCCAAAAGAGGGGAAAACATGAAGCCCCTTCAAAGAACCTCTAGTTGATGGCTTGACCAGCTGGAGTGCAGTAACAGTAGTGAGACTTGTAAATATCTTACACAGAAATACCTCAAACACTTGCTATTGGAAAGAATGGACAGGTCTCCTGCACAGATGGCCTACATGGTGTCTGTACAGAGCAGCTATCAACACCGTACACATGCGGTATAAGCCAGGCTTGGAGATCTGGGACCCTTTTTAAGTGGCAGGATAATGGGCATAATTTAAAGAGTGATTAAGGGCTGACTTGATCATTCTGTAAGTACTTACGTGGAGAATAGAAATTTGAGAAGCCCTTTATCAGTCTTAACAAATGTGAAATGAGCTAATGGCTGGAAGTTGAAGCAAGACAAACTCGGACTATTAAAAAAAGCAAATTTCCAACAGTGAGGGTAACTATTAAGGGTTGTAGTGGATTCTCCATCATGAGCAATTAAATCAAGATTATATAAATTTTTAGGGGGGAAAAAATCTATGCTCTAGTTGAAACAAGAATTAATTCAGGGAAATCCTATAGCCTGTGTTAAGCAGGAGATCAGATGAGATGATCATAATGGTCCTTCTGGCCTTATCTATGAATCTGCTGTTGCTTTGCAGATGCCCTGGAACTGACCAAACAACTCACTATAGTCTGTTGAAATCTGGCTCCTGTTTGGAAGAAACTAGGTGGAGAGAAGGGTTTTGCAACCACAAGGGCTAAAAACTTCTACTGATGAAAGCTTAGACTGTAGAAATGGCCTAGGCCTCCACGGTTTTAGGGACAAGCTTTCCAGGAGCATAGGATGATCCTTTTTATCTCCCAGCCTCGAATGCTATGACTGCTTCCAGGAACAGGTTCGCTAGCTTTAAACACATTTTAAGAAAATCTCTTGGACTCAGAGCACTTAGGTACTGGAAACTTAAATATGAAACTTCTTGCTAGAATAAGCTTATCACAGCACTAACATCAAAGTTGTCCAACTACTTCTTTACAGAAAGAATGGAGAGAAGACAGAAATGGAGAATTCAAAAGGAAAGTTGCCCGCTGTGTAAGAAAAAGCCAAGAGACTGCTTTTGAGTGACACTTATTCAGCAGCTAGTAGCTTCACTTTTTTTCAGGGTAAGTAATTTCTTGAAAGGAAGTCACCTCCATTAGTAGGAGGCATGAAGGACAAACTAACAGTATGATGCAATCTGTATTCAGGCATAAATACCTTCCCCTCGTCTTTCAAACAAACTTTGCTCTTTCTCCCACTTTCACTGACAATATGTCCTCCGCCTCATGTCTGTAGACCAGCACTGCCAAAGACTACAAGGCTATGGAGACACTGAATGTAACACTTTTTTCATTCATGCATTACTGTCCACTAAATTCTTTGCCTGGGTTGGTAAACTTGTTGTTTTATTAGCATGTCTTCAATACACCGGCCAAAGCCTGAGATTAGATTTGGTTTGGCAGTATTTTATACCAGTTCACTAATCTCATTAGTGGCTACAAATACACTTGTAACATATTTAGCATCAAAAGTGGACATTCACTATAGATTCCTGCCCAAGCAGTCTTCCCAACAAGCTTTAAAATTCAGATGTCTGTTGCCAGCCCAAAACTGCAAATGTTGATGTACATATGGTGTCAATCTGTGTACAGATGCTGATAGCAAGGTCACTTGCAGGCTCAATCTTTCTTTTTTTAGGGTCTTCGGATCAGTCAAGTGGTTGGGAAGACATCTCAGCCTTTTTTTAAACTGTCTTTCTTTTGAATTAAAAATCTTGTAGCACTTCTAAGATTTCCTCCTCCCCCCCCCTCCCCCCCCCAATCAGTCTTGACATATGGCACCAAGAAAGTGTCTTGCATTGCTCTATAGTAGTAATACTACAAGATGCTTAATGTTAGTAGCTCCTCAGGGAAAATGAATCTACCTGACAACTCTTGGTAGTCTGCAGTAATTCTGCTTGGGAGCTGAACTAGAACATGCTTGAATTTCTCTTCAAGCAAGCTTTAACTCAGGGCTTAATACCACTTGTCAAATATTTATTACCAACAACCACAGGCTCTAGACTGAAAAATGTCATCTTTTTCCCAGACAACTTTTGGTTTTGACTTAAGAGTTCTTCAGTGTAACTTGAAACAAAGAATTGTAATGCTTTTTAGAGATGTTTCACAACGACTTTTACTCCTACAGTAACTGCTCCGCAGAAGAGAGGATAGACTACTAAGCACTTTCCTTCTGTAACTCTTTTTATGCCCTGAGATCACAAGCTTCAGGATGGAGACGTGGCTAGACCATTGCCCTTAAGCAACCTACTTCTGATAGCAAGGGGGATGTTAAACTGGAAGCTTCCATTTAAAATGTAAACAGTGGCAGGCTGCCAGACCTAATGCTGTAAAAGGACAAATTGTGTTGGAATGATACAACCTATATAACCATCTTGCTAACCCACATTACTAATTGTCAAAGTACTATACTCTTACTACTTTGTAACTGGTCTCCAGGTCAGTAAGGTGACTAAAACTTTTCTGTTTAGTGTTCTTGTCTCTTCACTGCTGTTGAATTGTATCTTCACCTGAAAAGGGTTTTAACCCTTTTAACTTGAATTGCAGAATGCCCTTCTGCATTCAGATAGGTCAGTTGACTTCCAGAGTGAGATGTCACTTATTTAGAAGTCTTGTGTTAAATGGCTGATTTGGTGCAAATATTCCCTCCAATCTTAAAGCCACATCTTATCCACCACAATAAACCTGTATTCCTTGCATTCAGTACCCTGAACATAGTTGCATGGAAAAATTGGGCTGCTGAATGACCTCGCTATGGGAAGGGATTGTCTTAACAAACTGACCTCTCAAGGAACCTTTCACAACTTAGTACAATTAGCACAAGTTCCATTTTCTGTTTCTTGACCTACTGCTTTTAACATTAGCAAAGCTTTTCTAAAGATTTCATGTACTTTAGCTACACAGTTACTCAAGTCAGTCCCACTTGATACTGGTTCTGTCCATAGCAAACTTTCAGACAGGATTGACTTTAAATTCAAAGAGTGCTTATGAGCAAGTGGACTGTTCTTTCTAGTAAAATTTAAAGAAGATACATGGGAAACACATGAATAACTTAGACTTGCAGTTTCCTTTGATATTTCTCGTTCAGGAGAAGGTGAACAGAGCTAGAGCATGGGAATTCTGTTTCTAGTATAACTGGAGTGGGTAGACCAAATAAGGCAGTGTGTGTGCTGTTTCCAAGGTACCATAGTAGCCCCAATTCACTTTAAAAGCATGTTGCCATATTGAACAAGTGCAGTAGTGCAACTTAATACTTGGCATGAATGATGTCCAAGAGTAGAAGGAAGTAATGCTGACTACGTAGTCAGCTGGCCATCTTGCTTATGGAAGGCAAGTCCTTTACCACTGAGTTATAGAAGTGTGACAACGAAGAGCCTGGCTCCAATGACAGACTTAAAATAAGCACACTCGCTTTTATAACAGCGATGCTTTATGCTGCAGCTCATGTTCCATTCTGTAAAATACTACTAGACTAGACTTCAGTCATTCAATAGCTAAAATGTTGGCTTGCTATACAAAATACTCAACTATAGCCTAGTCCTGGATGCATATGAGAAACCTACATATATAATGCACTCAGATGCTTAAGACATTTTTACTAAAAATCTAACTTTGACAGAGGTTTTGGGCCCAGATTTACCACCAGTGTTACAGCATTGCACTGGTTAGACTCCTCTCCTTGAGAGATGACTGCATAATTAATGCTAAACACCAAGCAAAAGACACACATTCAAGTGAACTGGTTTTGAGCACAGAAGCCATAAATGACTTTCGGTTGGGCTACAAATACTGTTTCCCATCTTATTCTGCGTTTCATCAATGTGGTAATACGGCTTTATCTTCTGTATTGTAGGTCTCCAATTGAGAAACATGGCACTGTTTTTTCCTGCACTCTACCCACCTATTGCTGGACTTCTGTTGTAACATGTTGGCAAACACTGGCTGGAACTGGGCTGCAATAAAACATGCCAGTTATCAATGCTGACAAGAGCCTAACAAGTGCCAACACAAAAAGATTACGCATTTTGAAATCTAATGAACTGCTTTAACCTTCAGGAAGAATTGTAAAGATGTGTACATAGCACAACATGATCCGGATAATATATATACTGTTCATGTACATCCACAATTACACATTGTACCAAATAATGCTGTCTTGTAGTTAGGATAAGAATCGTGTACATTCTAAAAGATTTTAGCAAATTTTCTTTCCCTGTTCATTGTTTTTTCTTATCAGTTTTTTTTTAAAAAACCTCCTTGAAGCATGTCAAACTAAAACCAATTAGGATTAAAGATTTTTCCATTTTATTTTTCTTTGAACAATTGAGGCATAATTAAATATTTTCACTTATTAAAGTTTAGTATCTATTTGGAAAAAACACTCCCTTCTTACCCCTGCATCTCTTCAAAGGTTCAGATTTTTCCTAAACAAACACTGAAAGGATCTATAAGCAACTATCTGATTCTAATGACCTTTGACAATGCAAAGGTCATTTTCTTTCCCCCCTCTTTCTGACTCAGTTGCACACAGTTCTTGGATTGGGTGTAGCAATAAAACTTGGCTGTGGAGCACCCGTGAGCCTGCTATTTTTTTCAAAGGGCTGAGAGCTTTGGTTTGGAAGTGATCAGTTGACTAAGCTCAAGATAGGATAAGCTGCTTTCTCTGGTTTTTGCCTCTTGCCTTTGTTTTTAAGTTTTGGATTTAAAAGGTATGCACATCTGTAAGCTTTCAAATTAGTAAATTCTGGGTCTGGTATTGGAAATACCATTTCCCTTCTTATCCCTATTCTCTCTTCTGTGGTCCTTCATATTTTTTGCCTTCTATTCTTCTACTGCAGATTTTCCTCACCTAATGTACAAAGAGAATTGCGATGTATATTTTCATGTAATTTGATTTTGGAATTCTGTCACCTTCTGTAGTGAGTTCTTCCAAAATATAATTTTTTCCAATAATTGTGTGTCAAGCTGGCTTTTTTAGTATCTGAGAAGTGTAGTTAGAGGCCTCAAATAGGTCATGGCCTGAGTAGGTGCTTTACTTCCATGTTAATGAGGTGTGGTGTGTGTTTTTAAAAAAAAAAAAAAAAACAAAAAAAAAAAAACCATCTGTCTATTGGGTGTTGTCTTATATTAAACTAAACGTTTATAGTAAAACCCAAAAGCCATTGGAGGAGGGCCCAGTGGGCGTGGCATCTGCCCTGAAGATGTAATACTATCACTAAGAATCTCAAAGCAGCAGAAAATGGGTTCTGCTGCAAGGTTCAGACCACTCAGTGCATCCTCCAATAAGGAGAGACTTAGTACTAACAGAGATTCAGTAAAGGAGGAAATGTAACAAGACACTGTTACATTAAAGCCAGTTCCTCTAATACCTTACTTAAAGACTAATGTCGTGGGAGCCATGCACAGGAGGCTCTATACTGTGAAGTATACGCTGCAAGAAATAGAATCTCTTCCCTAGATACAGTTGGCTGAGGTCTGGTGCCAAGGTGACGTTAGTTCTGAGCCTTTTAGTTGGAAATTCTTCCCCTTCTGATCTAGTAAAGTCCAAATCAGTCTCTAGAACCCTGTGTCCTTCCAAGGTCTTGTCATATGCTCTGTAGCATGTGGCCTGAGCTGTGTAACAAGGCATGTTTTATAAACTGAAGTAAAAAATGCAATCTCTCCTTTTATACAGCCAATTGTAGGCCTCCAATGAGCAGTAATATGTACTGCCACACAATGTTACGTAAATCTCTCTACTGAGATAAACCTTTAGTATTAAAGACTTGACAGCTGAGTACAAGTGTTGGCACTTTTTTGCCACTAAAGTCTTTCTAGTGCAATAGCTGTGTGATGTGTTAATTGATAAGCCACAATTTCAGTTTGACTAGAAGTCATCCTGCAATAAATCCTTGAATAATCATTAGACTGAACAGTTGGCTGGACTTAATTCTAGGTTGCAGCTTCACAAAAGTGAGCACCAAAAAAGGCATATGGCAGGCTGGGGGGGGAGGAGAGAGAGAGAGAGTTACTGCACTAATTAGTGGTGCTAAAGCAGCCACACAGTAAAAAGCCAATTAGCAAAAACTAATTAAAACTTAAAATGGAAGGTTCTTTCTGTGGCTTTAGATAAACATAGAAGTACTTACTGTACTATCTGTTTCCATATTTGGTCATTAAAAATACTTCAGCAAACCATGAATTCAACTGTTTTTTTAAATTAAGTGGCCTCTTCTGGTAGGAAGACAGATGTATCTGGTGCTTCAGAGTTGTTAGTCCCCAGACACAATAGCTGATTTTTAGACACATGCAAATGAGAACCAAAATTGCTTGGCTCCTGCTGAGGGGGATGAGGCTTCATGCCAGCCAGCTGGCTACTGTTTGCTCCCTTTCACTTACATAAGAAGGCTCAGGATTGTACTGCATCCCAGCAGCATGGTGCCATCTATTCCATAATTAAAGCATTAAGAAAAATCCACTGTTTCTAGGACAACTATTGTGACCTAAAAGAGAGGGGTCTCCAGAAAGCCAGCTGCACCCAGAATTAGCCAGATAGCTGCCATTATAGCAGGTTGAGCTCTGTGTTCCTACAAGGTTGATGCCCATTTTAAAAACAAATGGGTAGGTATAATCATAACTATATTGACTCAGCTAGTTGTGAATCAGTTTAAGCTTAAGCTAACTTTTAGAACCTATGTTCCACATACAAAGCTGCTTGCTTTTGAAAGGGGAGAGCTTGGACAACCTTGCCCTGGGTAGCTGGCATGTTGAACTACTGTGATGTCCAGCAACATCAGAAAGAGAAACACAAGACAATGAGTTCTTTTGTGGATTATAGTGCATAAGTGCCAAAAACATGAGCAGGGGCAAAGTAGAATGTTTGTGCACATCTATTCTCTGCCCAGAATAGCAACTTATCTTTAAATGACTTTAAAAAAAAAAAAAAAAGTCTACCCTCACCCCGGTTGGAGCTGAGAGGGTTATCCACACTTGGTAAAATATGAGTTAAATGCTTAAGTAGGCTATCCTACTACCAAAATTAAAAGGAGAAATTAAATGTCCCTTGCAATTTAGAGGCTGCACTATATAGCAATAGCTCTTAGTGGTGTTGGCCTAGCGCAAGGTTGCACAGAAATGTGGATAACTGCTAAGTTTCTGGGAGGTTGGCCTTGTGGGGTATAATGTTAATTACTAGAGACAGCACTGCCCTTACCTCAGTAAATATTTCAAATATGAAATTTTCAGTAGTTGGCTTATCCAGATTCTTGTATGGCTCTCTCCAAGGTAGCATCTGAGCACTTACCTAGGGCTACCTCAATCTAGCACATACCAAGACTGGTACTAGGAGCTTGTTGGGAATCCTGGTAATGTGCTTGTTATGTTCTGGGGCATCCAGGATTTTTAAACTAGTGATCCACCCTAGTTTTTATTCTTAAATCCCCTAAATGCTGAAACAGAACTATTACTGCTGTGTAGATGAGAGGAGCTACAGCAGATGTGCATCTCAATGGTGTCTCCGTATCAAGCTATTGGTAAGGTGGGTCCCAATGTATGTATATTTTGAGTAAACAATATTTGCTTATACTTGAGTTTGCCTTGATAGGTGAATGGAAATGGTCCGTTTATCATGGTCAATAGCAGTAAAAACTCTTACTCCTTCAGCTGTCTTCCACCTACACTCACAGGGAGAAGTGTAGTAGGGGCTATAGACACTGCTGCCAGATATAGTGGGTATTATTGATGTAGATGCCAATGGGTGGCTTTGTGACACTGTGCCCTACTATAAGCAGCTATAGTAATTAGTGTCATCGTCACAGAATAACACCATGCCATCAGTGAGCACAAGGTGAATTACTAAAGTAATCTGTGGCTCACCGTTATTACCACTTGTGAGATCTGGCAACCAGTACCAATTTTACATGGATCACCACTATATTGGGCATTTGTTATTTCGCTACACCTTCCTTTGTGTTTTGGAGTGGGGAAGACTCCTAGTTATTTATAGTGCTTCTGTTTCCTTCCTAATGAGATGTAGAGACATGACTGGAAAATACAAAAAGCATGAGCACGGGGGACATTTTAATAGGTATTTTAACAGTTTCAATTTCCTCAAAGTATGATAACCACACATATCAATGTCTTTTGCACTTTCCACCAGGGCTGCCCCTTAGACATCAGAGGAGCTTGCCATAAAAATCTCTGAGGCCACTGCACGGTTGTCCTACAAATCTATCCTTTGCTGCAATGCCTAGAAAATGCTCACCATTGGCTAGGCAATTGGTAAATAGTGGTTGGAGAATATTAACAGGGAGGCAGTTAGGATTAGCGTACTGTGTTGTATCCACCTCTGGTCTACACTGGAAACTTACAATACAATAGCTATGTCTCGGGGTGTGAAAGAACTACACCCCGAGAGATATAATTATGCTGACTTTACTTCCAGCATAAAACAACACTAGTTTGACAGAAGAATTCTTCTGTTAACCTAGCTACCGCCTCTGGGGGAGGTGAATTACCTATGCTGCCAGGAGAACCGCTCCTGTCAGCATAAGATATAGCCAGGAGAACCCCTCCTGTCAGCATAAGGAGCATCTGCACCAAAGCGCTACAGTGGCACAGCTATTTCACTGCGTCTCTGCCTTTGTAGTCATTTAAGTGTAGATATACCCTTAGAATGTAAGTTTCCCTGGAAAAGGGACTGTCTCTTTGTTGTATGTGTAAAGTGCTTGGCACAATAGGGCTGAGGCACATAGGTGCTATTGCAATACAAATAGGGTAGTGTCACAATCTCACATGACATGAATCTCCAGCGAGGGTTGCACTGGTGATGTCACTCCAAAAAGGGAAGGATCTCGGGGATTCAGGAATGAGGAAATCTAAAATAAAAATTTCTCCAATCTCTGCAGTGTGCCCGGTGAAAGTGAAGAGACAGGATTGCTGACTGCACTCCTGCCTCCAGTCACATATAATCATGCACAACCAAAGTGACCTGTTTAGTGATTATTAATAACTAATCAGACCAAAAATGGCCACATAGTGATAATTTTTCACAGCTACATCAACAAATCAGTTAGTGAGATGCATAAAGTATGTTGTGTGCATTATAAATTGTGTAAATAGCAAAGCTGTGTAACCTACACCCCTTTGGCATTCAAGTGGGGTGTAAAACAAGTGTAACTTACAACCCAGAGAACCAAAGGAGATATAGCAAGGAAAGCAACTAATGGATGGATATAAGATAAAGAACATGAGGGAATTCACTTGGATATTACCATATAGATGACAGCCCTTCTCTGTCATTCTCTCTAGATACTTGTATGTCCTTTGTTATAAGCACCTCACACTTACAAATGGATTTTATCATCACATCATTCATGTGATGTAGAGAAGTACTATTCCTATTTTGACATATGGGAAACTGAAGTACAGGGTAACTTAAGTGACTTGCCCAAAATCACACACAGGAAGTCTGTGGCTGAGCAGGGAATTGAACCCAGTCCTCTGGAGTCTAATTCCAATGCCTATCTACTAGTCTAGACCTCCGCCCTTAAATAGATAATACAGAGTGAGAGGGGAAACAAAGGCAGAGAGGTGAAGTGACTTGCCAAAGATCAGCCAGTGGATCAGTAGCTGAGCCATGACACCCAATATCCAGTACAGGGGGCTATCCACTAGATCAGGCTTCTCTCTCCAAGTGGACTGCCCTGACAGTGGAGATCAGGAAAGGTGCTCTTGTTACTAGTCACTAGAAGTTAGGATCTGGAGATTGGAGCCTATGTCCTGAGTGAAGGGTTCTCACTTCTAGAATTAGCCCCCTGGTGTAGCTGGGTCAACCTAACTTTTTAGTGTAGACCTGGGCTCAGTGAGCTTCCTTCCATATTATCACCAGAAGGCCTCAGTATTAAAAACACAATCTTCTCTTGGGCAGGTGGGTTTAGCTCATTCTCTCAATAGAATGTTGTGTAGCATTGCCAGAGTTGTCATATCCCACCCCAGTAGTTATCTGTAGTGATACCTGTACATATAGTAAGGAAGTAAAGGCACAGGGAAGGTGGGGGTCTGGAGATATGATTTCTATGCCCAACCTTGCCACACAGTCTTCCTGCATGATCTTGGGCAGGTCACTTACCCTTTCTGTGCCTCCATTTCCCTATCTGTAAAACAAAGACAATATTAATAGGGTGTTGTGAATATTAATGAATTATTTGCAAAGTGCTTTGCGATTAGTGGATAGAAGGTGCCATAGATGCACAACATATTACATTATCATTCTGGAGGCTGCAAAGACCTGTAGGATCCTTTGGAAATAAAAAGGGCAGGTAGCGAGCTACAGACTTGCATTGCTAATCTGCTCAAAAACATGCTCATATTACTGTTACCTCATCCTCCCTATCTTCCACTCTAAGACATTTGTTTATTTCATCCATCTGTTGTGTCTTGTCATTTACCAGGACTATATGATCCCTGAGACAGGAGCTGCATCTTTACTAAATGTTTGTACAGCACCTGAAAAAATGACAGTGCTGGAATACAAATGCATATTGTTGCCCCTTTTCAATCAGGGCGGCTAGTTAAAGTTCAGGGCCTGGGGGCACGTTCCACTAGGAAGTAACTGATGGAGTCTGGTATTTTCTTTGACGCTGTCTTTTACAAGAAATGTACAAGTCTTGTGTCTCCAAATGTAGCAGGAACCAAGAACATGAGGAGCATTTTCTAAGGCCTTGTCTTCACTGGCAAGTTTCTGCGCAGTAAAGCAGATTTCTGCACTGTAACTCCTGAGGTGTACACACTGCCAAGCCACTTAGTATGCAGAAACTGCGCAGTTGTAGTGCTCTAAAAAAACCACCCCGATGAGAGGTGTAGAGCTTTCTGCGCCGGGTCTACAGTGCTATGGTGCCAGTGTAGACACCATGGTGATTACAGGGCTGTGATTGGCCTCCAGAAGGTGTCCCACAATGCCTGTTCTCACCTCTCTGGTCATCAGTTTGAACTCTACTGCCCTGCCATCAGGTGACCAACCGTCATCCCCACCCCGTACATTCCTTTGCAAATTTGAAAGTCCCCTTCCTGTTTGCTTGGTGATGCATGCAGTGGTCTCAGCGCATCTTTCCAGGTGGCCATGCCTGCTCCACGCACCAGGCGATCCCCCGCTTGGAGCAATGCCAAGCTCCTGGAACTCATCAGTATTTGGAGAGAGGAGGCTGTGCATTCCCAGCTGCGCTCCAGCCATAGGAATTATGATACCTACGGGCAGATTTCACGATGCATGATAGAAAGGGGCCACGACCGGGACACGTTGCAATGCAAGGTAAAAGCGAAGGAGCTGCGGAACGCCTACCACAAGGCGCAGGAGGCAAACCGCCACTCCAGTGCTGCGCCCACAAGCTGCTGGTTCTACAAAGAGCTGGACGCGATACTCAGTGGCGACCCCACCTCCACTGTGAAGGCCCCTGTGGATACTTCGTTGGCTCGCGTGCCAGTCGAGAGTGGACTGAGCCAGGAGGAGGAAATCTTGGACAAAGAGGGGGAGGAGGACCCAGAAGCAGAGGATGACTTGGAGGACAGAGATGCATGCAGCCAGGAGCTCTTTTCTACCCCGGAGGAGCCTAGCCAGTCACAGCAGTTGGATCTTGGCAAAGCGCAAACAGGAGAGGAGGCCCCTGGTAAGTGGATCTGATTTTGGGAATTGCTGAAGCAAGTTGTTGTATGCAGGAGGGTTGCAGAAAGCAGGCTTGTCTCCCACCGCAGGCCTAGTCTGAGCGGCGGAACAGGCTGTTGATAGACTCCCTCACTTCACGGGAATCTCCCTCATAGATCTCCAGGAAACTCTCGTGGAGATACTGGGCAATCTGCTGCTGCAGATTCTTCAGCAGAGCTGCTTTGTTTCTTGCCCCATTAACGGTAACTTTCCCGTGCCACTGTGTGCCATCACGGGGGGACCCAGGGCGGAAGCTTCAGTCTTGGAGAAGACCCTTCCTTGACTCCCTGCTGACCCTCAGCAGCAAGATATCTTCCATAATGATCACATCCTGTGGAAAGTGTGGGGACAGGAATGATTATCAGGCCCCTGCTACAGTGCTGGCTCTTCCCAAGAGCCACATGCCCAGTGTACAGCAGGGTCCGGGAAGAGTTCACTCTGCCCCTGCAGCTATTCACCATTTTGGGGGTTTTGTGGCTCGTGTGTGCTTGCCAGGGGTCAGCCAGTTAGTGACAGGTGTGTGAGTACTGGCTGTGTTTTAAAGCACTGAATCAGTGTTGTCTGTGTTGCAAACAATACTGCTTCTGTAAAATGTTGCATTTAAACTTCACAGAGATGACCTTGCGAGCCCAGCCTCCCTCTTTGTTATCGGCAGCAGAACGGCTGCGCAGAATTAGAAAGCGCCCAAGAAGGACTAAGGAGGACTTTCTCCGTGATGTTATGATGCACTCCACCGCCGAGAAACAGGAATTGAAGGAGTGGCGGGACAGCAAGAAGAGGGACCGAAAGGAGAATGCGGGACACCAGAAAGAAGTCATGGAGCGGCTCTTAAACGTTATGGAGCACCAAGCGATACTAGCTCTTCAAACTGAGCAGCTCCACGCCCGCCCTCCCCTGCAGCCACTGTCGAAAAACTCTTTCCCATGTGCCCCCCACTCCACCTCCACCCCCACTGTTATCAACCTCCTGGCTCCACTTTCTATCCGCAGCATTCAATTCCTCCCTCCTCACAGTCCAGCAGTGTGGACTCCCACTACCCACAGCACTCAACACCCATCCCTCTGCAGTTTGGCCCTGCTGAAGTACAGCACCCGCTGCATTGTACTCCAAAGGAGAAGGTTGGGTATGATCTCTGGACATACACAAATCTGTAGCCGTCCCAGGACCCCTCTCGAGACCTTCCCATCCTCCATCCCCATCCCTGTTGATGAATTTTTTCGTTTGACTCTCTCCTCCAGTTGTTGTCTTTTAATAAAAGAATTGTGTTGGTTTGAAAGCAATCTTTAGTCTGTGAAATGAAAGCAAAAAGAGCACTGCAAGCAACATACAATTATGTTAAGCCCCCTTCTTGCATCATGTGCACCAATCACCTCCTAGCATTACAAGCACTGCAATCCCGATCATAGCAACAAATATTAGTGGCTTTCAGCTTATAATTGCTGCCTCAAGGCATCCCTGATCCTTATGGCCCCATGCTGTGCCCCTCTAATAGTCCTGGTCTCTGGCTGTTCAAACTCAGCCTCCAGGTGCTGAGCCTCTGCGCTCCATTCCTGAGTGAAGCTTTCACCCTTCCCTTCACAAATATTAAGGAGCGTAGAGCACGCACCTATAAGCATAGGAATATTGTCATCGGCCATGTCCAGCTTCCCATACAGGCATCGCCAGCGGGCTTTTAAACGGTTAAATGTACACTCCACAGTCATTCTGCACTTGCTCAGCCTGTTGTTGAACCGCTCCTTGCTGCTGTCAAGTATGGCTTTGTAAGCCATGGCATTAAGGGGTAGGCGGGGTCTCCCAGGATCACAATGGGCATTTCGACTTCCCTTACAATGATCTTCTGGTCCGGGAAGAAAGTCCCTGCTTGCAGCTTCTTGAACAGGCCAGTGTTTAGAAAGATGCGTGTGTCATGCACCTTTCCAGACCAGCCTGCGTTAATGTCTGTGAAACGTCCACGGTGATCCACAACCGCCTGGAAAACCATTGAGAAATACCCCTTGCAATTAATGTACTCGGTGGCTAGGTGGTCTGGTGCCAGAATTGGAATGTGCGTGCCATCTATCGCCCCTCCGCAGTTAGGGAAGCCCATTTGTGCAAAGCCATCCACAATGTCACACACATTGCCCAATGTCACACACATTGCCCAAAGTCACAGTCTTTCAGATCAGAATGCGATTAATGGCCCTGCACACTTCCATCAACGCAACTCCAACGGTCGACTCTGAACTGGTTAGCGACCGATCGGTAGCAGTCTGGAGTAGCCAGCTTCCACAGTGCAATCGCCACATGCTTCTCCAGCAACAGGGCAGCTCTCATTCTCATGTCCTTGCGCCGCAGAGCTGGGGCGAGCTCATCACACAGTCCCATGAATGTGGCTTTCCTCATGCAAAAGTTCTGCAGCCACTGCTCGTCATCCCAGACGTGCATGACGATGTGATGCCACCACTCAGTGCTTGTTTCCCGAGCCCAAAAGCGGCGTTCCACCGTGGTCCGCACCTCCGTGAATGCCACAAGCAATCTCTTGTCGTAGCTACCACGCGTGGCAAGATCAATGTCGCACTCCTCTTACCTTTGTAGCTTAAGGAATAACTCCACTGCCACTCGTGACGTATTGGTCAGAGCGAGCAGCATACTGGTCAGCAGTTCGGGATCCATTCCTGCAGCCCGAAAGAGGCAGGGCGCGCAGTACACAAACTGTTGAAAGATGGTGCTAAATGCGGATGGAAGCACAGGGATTGCTGGGATGCGAAGCAATGCATCACGGGGCATTGGGACAGGACCCAGGATGCCCTGCGACCCCCTCCGCCTTGCCACAAGTCTTAGCGGCAAAAGAGAAAGAGGTGCTCTGTGGGATAGCTACCCAGAGTGCACGGCTCCGAATAGCGCTGCAAGTGCCGCAAGTGTGAACATGCTATTGTGCAGGCAGCCGTCAGTGTGAACACACAACAGCGGTTTTCTTTCTGCGCTCTCTGAGCAGTGCTGTAACTGTCAGTGCTGTAACATTGCCAGTGTAGACGTGCCCTTACTTTACAGCCTCAAGCCTCTTCAAGCAACAGACCGAAAAGCTCCCTCTCTTCCTTTTTCTAGGGTCACACTGAACGCGCTGACTACAGCTTTCTTGCTTTTTGTCTCTGCCTCTCTCTGTTCTGCTTTCCTTCCTTCAGACACGTGGACACACACAAAACACAAACAATACTCAGCAGAAGCCTTCCTGGATGGGCTCACAATCCCCTTTTGTCTTAGGTGGGGGGTTCTGATTAACTCATCCTGACAGTTATGTTAATTAAAGGGTCCATTCACATCCAATCTCAATGAGGTTTAAACAAACCCGTAACAAGGTTTCACCCAGTTCATAACAATAACAAAAGTGCTCTAGTATAAAATCAGATTAAAAATCATACATCTGTTCCAATTGACACCTAAATTAGCTATAATGGAAATAGGTTAGAGAAACAGGTTATTTTCTTCTTTTTGTTGTTGTTTGTTTACTATGTATTTTGACAGTACTGTACTTTGTAGATTCCCAGGATTACCTATGAGGGGCATACTGTTGGGGCTGTTTTTTTCTCTTTAGCTCACTAGATTTCAAGTTGACAGCATCACAGTAAAGTTCCACAAACTTGGCTACCACCGCATCTCCCCAGCACATACCTCTCAACTTGCAAAGGTTCAAAAATGGGATGCAATGTTTGACAAGGATCTAAAATTAGCAGCACAAAACTACTAGTGTAAGAAACGTAAAGTGCTATGTGATTTGTTCCATTAGTGTAAATAAATCTATAACGTCAGTGTCATGATTCTTTATTTCTAATGTATATCTCAACAATAAAAGTGAGGGAACACCAAATGGGTGGGGAACGAAGGTAATTCTGGGATTTAAAATGATGTCCCTCAAAACGAGGGACACTTGAGAGGCATACTCCAACATGTAAGCTCCAGAATCAAGGATCTCTCATGGAGTGACCTGCTGAAAGCAGCCCCACCACACTTCTAAACTTAGAGCAGGGGTAGGCAACCTATGGCATGCGTGCCGAAGGCGGCACACGAGCTGATTTTCAGTGGAACTCACACTGCCCGGGTCCTGACCACCGGTCCGGGGGGGCTCTGCATTTTAATTTAATTTTAAATGAAGCTTCTTAAACATTTTAAAAACCTTATTTACTTTACATACAACAATAGTTTAGTTATATATTACAGACTTATAGAAAGAGACCTTCTAAAAATGTTAAAACCTTAAATTAGAGTGAATAAACGAAGACTCGGCACACCACTTCTGAAAGGCTGGTGACCCCTGCCCTAGAGAGAGATGGGGATGATAGTGCCCTGGGGGTTCTCTGTAGGGGGGGATGGGGAGTATCTCCTGGGGGATCCCTATAGGGGGGATGGGGAGTGTCCCCCCTGGGGGACGATGGGGATAGTGCCCAAGGAGGGGGATAGGGATTGCGCCCTGGGGGGATCCCTGTAGGGGGGATGGGGATAGTGCCCCAGGAGGGGGA
>NW_020664582.1:3830950-3853100 GCF_002925995.2 Terrapene triunguis | reverse complement strand
CTGTTCTGCTTGAGATGTTTACCTTACTGTGCTGGCACAGGGTGCTGTTGCTTAGGGAGTCCTGTACCAGGTGGTATCTGGAAGAATAGTTAATGCATGGCCTGTAAATACTTCTTGAGTCTACAGGATACATCTATTTAAAACATCCTAACCGTGTGTAGAAGCGAAGTATCTGGGATTCCCCTGCTTCTGTCCAACAAACCTGATTTTAAAACATTTGCTTATTCAACACAAGTACTTTATTAGTTTTTTTTTTTTTTTTTTTTTTAAAAAGCAACTCAGTTGATGGAGTATTACTAATAGTATCTTTATTTTATTGCTCCAATTATGAGGGCATCAAGCTCCTGTGTACACCTGTATTAATGTCTTGTTATCAGGAGCAAGTTTAATATGGAGCTGTCTAAACTAGGTTTAAACTCTTTAGAATAGGTAGCAATTTGCAGAGTTACAAGAATTGATACCTCTGTCCTCTTGTGACAATGGGTTTCCTATACTGGAGTATAGGAACTGTAAGAGTCCTGCAGAGTTAAGAAATGTAAATCAAATGTCTTCTGCTAATCTAACCATTTGAAGTTAACTTAAAATATCTTGCCTTTCTCGATCACCTTTCCTATGGAAGGATCCCAAACAGCATTGCAAACTAGGTATAAGAATAGCTGGAGCCACCCTTGGGTGGTAATAAGCAGCTATTAATAGCATGCAGCAACACTATAGCACAGTACAGGGCAGGAAGAGTAACTTATACAAGTGAAATTGGCAGAAAGTAATTTTCCATGTTGGAATTTGACTAGGACGTCAGGGCTAATATCCCCTTTTAGAGAAGAGATGTTGGCTCTCATGTGCAGTGAGGTCAACCACTGTCTTAATATGGTAACTTCCAGCAAGAGTGTCGCATAACATTGAGTTGGGTCAGTACTAAGGAAGGAAGTGTGCCACCTTCTGACTTGCAAGAACACTGCTTACAGCACCATGGGTTTTCTTTGGTCATCATCAATCATCCAGTGATCCATTCCCTGTCGCTTAGTCCCAGCTTCTGTCACCTTTACAGTCAAATATGACTGACAGAGGTCTGGAGGATGTTGTACTAGTGAGTGCAAATAACGTGTTTAAAAAATTTTCTACAGTGGAAAAATATTTCATTGCATTCTTTTGCTAGGAGTTACAGTACAAGCATAAGTGTGAGACATTAACCTACAGGAAACATCTGAACTGGTTCAAACAGGTTCAAAGTAGTTTGTTTGGCTACTGAACCATCATTTTAGGTTAGTGTTTGAACTGGAACCAAACTGCAGAGATAAATTGATTCCAACCAGAATTGAATCAGATTTAACCATTCGACTCCTTCATTCCAACTACAATTTTCTTTGTTTTAGTACACTTGGTGGCATTCTTAGGAGAACAGTAAGTTGCACAAAGATCTTACGGTGTTAATGTGAAGTCCCCACTTATCCAGTATGTATGGGGGGGAGGGATAGCTCAGTGGTTTGAGCATTGGCCTGCTAAACCGAGGGTTGTGAGTTCAATCCTTAAGGGGGCCACTTAAGGATCTGGGTCAAAATCTGTACTTGGTCCTGCTAGTGAAGGCAGGGGGCTGGACTCAATGACCTTTCAGGGTCCCTTCCAGTTCTGAGAGAGAGGTATATCTCCATATATTACATTACACTATTTTGTGCTGGGCCATAAAGCCCAGTCTGCAAAACTACTCATTTTGGGGGGGTGGGAGGTAACTGGGTTTTGGTATACTTAGTGTGAATTTCAGGCCCTGTATGTTCATCTTAACAGTGGGTAATGGACAGCAAGGTCCGGAAGGAGCATCCCCCATGTAACTGACCTGCCTTTTCCCTGCTTAGTTGGCGGTCTAAGATAGATGTCTGTGTCATTTTAGAAACACTTGATTTGGTTGGTAAAATTACAGCTATTTCAATTGAACTGCAAATATTTGAGACTTAAGTAGCTTGATTTTTCACCTTGTCACTTTTTTCACCAGATGCTGACCCTGAGGTGACCATGGCAATGCTGCGTTGGATCTACACAGATGAGCTAGAACTGAGAGAAGATGATGTATTCTTGACAGAACTGATGAAATTAGCTAATCGGTTTCAACTACAACTCCTCAGGGAAAGGCAAGTTGCAGTGACTATATTCAAGCTTCTAGAATGTTGTGGCTGGGCCCTAATTAGCAGATTTCCAAGAGCCCGGCTATTTGTGCTAATGTAAATAGCTGTTACGTTGCATCCTATTGTTAGCACATATTAACTCATGGGTTTGAGTTGAAGATGGAAGATACTATTTTAAAACTTATTTGATTTTTAATTCTAGAACAAGAATTTCAGCTCATCATAAGCAGAAAAATCAAGCTTTGTCCTTGCACTGTTGCACAAGCCACTCTCTTGTGTAGTTCACTCTTTAATCCTGTATATCCCACAACTCACCAATTACTCATAAACCCATGCCCCGCTGTGACATGACTAGAAAACCCGAGTGAGTGGTACCTTTGAGTTAGTTTCCTTTCCTGAAACTTTTTTTCTATAACAAAGCAAATCTGTTATAGTATTGACAAGAAATGGCTTTTGAATTACTAGAAATAAAAGCTTCACTCTTCAGCTTTTTTTTCCTCACTGTTCAGTGACTGGTTAAAATGAAAATGCAACCTTATCCGTAGTAGCAATATATCTTTAACATATTGGCTACTTTAAATGCCAAAGTTTGGCCATCCTCTTAATTATAAATCGCTTCAGATTTTTAAAACTAAAACGAATATTGCTAAATGACATGCTTGGGGAGGATGTAGAGTAAGAGGGAGGCAGGGCAAAATGACCACAAGGATTAATGTTGTTCCTCACCCACGCTTCCAAAGGGGGGCGAGATGAAATGACTCTAAAAGTCCGTAAATAAAGCATCCTCTTACTTTAGGCTTCTGTCAGTTATTGCTCAAATGGCCTCTCAATTTCTTCCTTTTTTTTTTTTACCTGCCAGCAGTTGTTGGCAGCATTAAGTAGGGCTCTTAGCATAGTGTGAACACTTGCCTGGAAAACAGATCAGTCTCAATCCACAGGAACAAACTTCCCTGATCTAACTTCCAAGTCATATATCTTGTCAGTTCACAAACTGCTGTTTTGTACCTAGTGATCTTCCATTGCCTTTTTGAGGGGTGCCTTAAGTCTAGCACTTAACCTCATTTTGGCACTTTTTTCTTCATTATGCCTAACAATGTCTAATTTTGGCTTGTAATCCTTTATTGTAGATTTCTTTTTCATAGTACTAAAAAATCCAGTATTCTAACGATTATTATCCAGTGTCTTACTACAGCCTTTAGCAGAAATGCAGGTACTTTCTGGTCTTCTACTGTACTTCTCCATTTTGCTAGTTAAGCTTCCGGTAATTGATGGGAGGCAATGGTATAATTATACAAGTATGCTGATAACCATTAGTGGTGTGTCCAAAATAACTAGATCCCTTGACCATATGAAAGCTACTTTCAGTCTCCTTGACTTGTACAACATGCTATTTTGTAAATTTGTAGGCTTAGCAAAAATGAATGTTCTCATACACCCAAAGAGTGTGACAGGAATGATTGCTCCCCAAGGATGAAAGTCTTCACTTTCCTGTTTTCCACACGCATCTGCATTTTAGAGTACCTTTTACAGTGTTCGTTCATTCTTAAGCATGAAAGCTGAACCAGCTCCACTGGGTGTCAAACTTGGTGATAGGTTTCAGAGTGTTAGTCTGTATCGGCAAAAAGAATGAGTACTTGTGGCACCTTAGAGACTAACAAATTTATTTGAGGGTTTTAGCCCACAAAAACTTGGTGATGTGAGACTGTTGCAACTATTGTCCTTACAGTGGCAAATGTATTTCAGCCTACTTCAGTGGGAAGATTAGGGTGTCTTCCCTTATTTTGGAGGGAACTCTTTAATGTGCTGCTCTCTCCAGAGTGGTGTGAAATACACTATTACAGGAGTCTTTAGGTTGGTCAGTTTTATAAAGCCATTTCTGTTGAAGCTTTTCTAAGGAGGCAGTTGTATAAATAATAAGCACTTGTATAGTATTGGTGAACATGACATTGCTTCACCACTGTTAGCATTCAGATGTTTCTGTATTTGAATGACCAGCTTTTATTGGAAATGGGAATCTGACCTTTCTTTCCTAAAAACTGATCCAAACTCCATTTCTTCATTCTGGCAGGTGTGAAAAAGGAGTCATGTCACTAGTAAACGTCAGGAACTGCATTCGTTTCTATCAGACTGCGGAGGAGCTAAATGCTAGCACTTTATTGAACTACTGTGCTGAAATAATAGCTAGTCATTGGGTAAGTACTGTAATAGAAGGGGCATGGAAAAGAGTAGCCTGCAGGCTGAAACTTTGAAAAGATTTAAACTTTAGATTTAGTGTTGGATTGTATTGATACGTAGCACTTTCAAACTTCAGAATCACATTAAATGCTAATATTGTGTGTTAATGGATCTAAACCCACACTGTTTTAAGACTTGCTTTTCTGTCCCAGAAGAGAGTGCCTGTTCCATCACATCCAGTGCCTTCCTGGAACAGGCATCCTTTGGGGGGGGGGAGAAGGGGAAGAGAGGAGATGGGACCTTCTTCGTGTCTGTTTTTCAACCCAACCTCTTCCCTGAAAGCTTGCCCATTTGTAGAAAGCAACCCAAACCATTCTTTCAATTTTTCATCTTCCTGTCTGTTTCCTTCTGGGATCAAAGTACCAAAACACTGAAACTGATTTAGTAGAAATGGAAATATGGCAAGACGTTAGCTACTGAATCTTGCTGGAAAGCCATTTCAGTTTTCAGCCAAGTTTAATGGGTCCCACTAGTTCAGACAGCTATCAGTATAGCTAATTTTGAACTGTCTGAAGTTTGTCCATCACTGGACTGTGGACAATTTGGGATTCTTGCCTTTACACAAACAAATTTCCCCTCTTAAAATTGCCATCAGAAGTAGTAGCCAAACCATGAAAAGCTACATACTTAGCTTCCAATTCCTTTTCCAGCACAGGAGTAATAGGAAATCTTGCGTTTTTGATATACAAACCTTTTTTTCTCCAAGGGGAGGTTATGAAAGTTTGTCTAACCAAGTGATAAAGGATTGTTCATAACGAAGTCTGTCTTTTCTGTAACAGCAGGCTCCTATGTTATGGATTTATAAGACTTACACTGAAGATTACTGTAACTTCTGGAAATCAGATTTATCAGGATTTTATCTTCTGTCCAAAAATACCATCAATGGTGACTGTATTTTTGGCAGAGGCTCATCTTCACTACCTTAGAGGCTGAAGGCTTTTGTATTTAACCACGCAGTGCAGCTGTTGGTAGCATTTATGGGCTAGAAACAGTAAAGAGGAACTCTTGATACCCTACTATCATCTGAACTTCAGAGTGGCACTTCATTCATCCTAGAACACACCGGGCAGCTCACTATTACTTTGCAAAAGTGAACTGTTCACCTCTGCTTTCAAGTAAATAGACCTCCTCATAAATCCTGAGGACAAGATCCAAACCTCTCCATGAAAACCATCATTCTTCATTGGCCAAATGGACCTGTCTAGAATAGTCCCAGTTACTAGAAAGACCCTTCTGGTATTTCAGTATTTAGATTTCAGGGAATACATTTTCTCCAAATATTAAATAAATATAGCTCCTTTTCTGTATCTTCTTTAAAACACTCCTTGCTTCTACAATTGTGGGAGTTGATGGGAAGTGTCAAGTATCAAGTTGTGTTATACTAGATAGGTGTGCAAAGACTGTTTTAAGCAGTCCAACTTTTTGGAGGACGGTCTCTAGTAACAACTATGGAACTCTTACTAGTTCAATCTGTAATATCTTTGTCCTTTTTTATGAAGTGCCCTTTATCTCTCCTCAGGAGGAGGATGTAAAAATGCATTTTTGGGGTGCCTTTTGTAAATATGGGAATTTAAGCAACTTCTATTAGAACTAATAGTTGAAATTTTAAAGTAGGTAGATGTAAAATGAGAATATTCACAACTATCTCTTCCCAGACTTGTTGGATTACCACTGGATGGCAGAAATCTGCTAGGACAGTTCCTGTGGGCTCTTTGTACATGTCACACACCTCTCCAAAGCAGAGCCAAATGGAGCCTTTGAATCCATTATCTTCAGTGTTCCATACTGCAACATTACTTCGCTGAAGGGCAAACAACCAAAACTCCATTTAATCTGAACAAAAAGTACAAGTATCTATATGGAAACAAGCCAATTTCACTTTGATTTCTTCTTGTTACTCACAGGATGACTTGCGGAAAGAAGACTTCAGCAGTATGAGTGCTCAGCTGTTGTATAAAATGTTCAAATCCAAGACTGAATATCCTTTACATAAAGCTATTAAAGTGGAGAGAGAAGATGTTGTTTTCCTGTATCTTATTGAAATGGATTCACAGGTATGATGAGCTTTACTGTATCTGTTTGAAATGGAGTGAACTAGACACATTTTTCTTTACTTTGATGCTAGGTATGTGCTTGGGCACTTTAACAGTCAATTTGACTTACTCAGGCTGACAAATGTAGGGCTGGAGAGTGACATACTGTGAAGGAAATCATAGAAGTTAAAGAAAAAACATTGAGACTTTGTTTAGAAAGCACATAATGTTTAGCTACCTATCTCAAAATGTACTGAATTCACTAGTTAATGTTTGCAAAGTGCTGTATAAAAATACCATGTATTAATAGGAATGAGGATGGAGTATGGCTTGTCTGGTATGATGATTCAAGCATTTCAGCTACAGTTGTTGAAATTACATTCATGGATAAAACGAGTAGCTTTAATATCCTTTACACAGTAATATAACTTGTATTTTTCTTGCCATTAGGACTATGGTGGTAATGTCACTTTTTTAGTTAATATGGTTAAATGCTTAGTTCCTTTCTATTGTGTATATTTGCCACTTTCTTTGAAACAACTACATCTGAAGAAATAACATACTGCTAAGTCTCTTTTGAAGTCACAAAAAACATTAGTTTCCTTATCTGATTCAGATTCAATATAAATGTATGACTTGAGAGCTGTTGAAAATCTATTTCAGTATCTCCACTTACACAACTCTGACAGTAGAGAATCCCTGATGGACAGATTCTGCCTTCTCATAAACATTGAAGACCAAATTTCCCAACTAATTAATTGTTTCAAAACAAACTTCAGGATCAGCTTTCCAATTAGAGAACTTGCTCTCGGATGTACTTTAATTCAGTCTCAAGATATAGTCCCTTTGTTTACTCTGTGTATGTAAGACAAGTCTCTAAAGAGATTTAATTAGCTATAGTACTAGCATTGAAACTTTCCCTTAACAGTAGGTCATAGTTAACCAATATAAAACTTAAAGTTGCATATTGGTTGAGTGCTCCCTTGCATATATTTAATGTCAGCCCACTAAATTGTGGTGGGTTTTTTTTGTTTTGTTTTGTTTGTTTTTTGATAGCTGCCTGGGAAACTCAATGAACTGGATCACAATGGAGACCTTGCTTTAGATTTAGCCCTCTCTCGAAGATTGGAAAGTATTGCAACAACATTGGTCAATTACAAAGCTGATGTGGATATGGTGGACAACAAAGGCTGGAGTCTGTTACACAAAGCCATCCAAAGAGGTAAGGATATTGAATACAAAAGTTACCATTACAAGATAGGATAACTTGCTTTTGCAACTTTTATCCAGTAGGAAGTATATCCTAATTGAGACTGGTTTTTATGCATCTCTTCATATCTTCTGCCAATGACTCAATTTTAGTTTCAAACATTCCTTCACAAAAGGAGACTGTTGAAGCCCCAGGTTTAGGTTTATATAAATATATTAACATGAATAGAAATGACGGCGTTAAGCTTCATGAAAAGGATTCTTTTTGGAAGTAAATGCTAGCTTGCTGGGTTGGCAACTGAAATGAAACTGCTAGTTTCTCTCATGAACTACGTCAGTGTTGTCCTAGTCCAAGGTGAATAAAATTTGGGGGGGGGGGGGAAGAATTCAGAACATGGATGTTTAAATCCTAGTTCCATTTAATGGAGGAGTGATACTCCGTGCCTAATAAGTCGTTTAGACTGGCTAAAATCTCAGTAGCTCATACAGATATCTAGGAGATGGTGAGCAGAGAGAATTTCTCTTCCCTCTTTTTTTCCTTCAGGGTTGCAAGGAGTGTAGTAGCTATTTGTACAGTAGTGAGTTAGTTAATAGGGAGAGTAGTTTCTCACCCTTCCTGCAGACAGTAGTCCTCCCTATCAGCTGGTTGGAGGAGGACCCTAGTCTTTCATGACAGTCAATAGTAGGTAGATGTCTGTGTAGGTGACTGACTTTTTTTTCTCCAAGTTCCAGTGGGCAATAAAACCTCATTGGTACTTAAGTCAGTGACTGTACTTGGAAACTCTTGAGCTGCTATCAACACAAGAGAAGGAAAGCAGATACATGTGAGGATTCACAGAACCCAATAGGAAATGGTTGCCATGGCAGTAATGCTCAGGAGGCTTAAGAACTGAGAAACACCTTCTTGGCTTACATCTTTCTCTGACCAGATAGGGCTGCATGAGTCTCTGGTATAAACCCTAGTGGCCTCATTGTATGTTACTTAGCCTTTTGTTGTAGGCACTTATTTCTTTGCTCTGACCGGCTGCAGTAAAATGCTGCTGTTGCTGCTTGTGTGCACAGTTGGTGAACAATAAATTAATGCTTCTCACAGGGACGTTTGTCAGTATTCATACAAACAGCTTATTTACATCTGAAGTAGTTTAGGAGCTCAAAAGGCCAAGCAAACTTCCTTCATTAGCCTTAGGTTAATTGCAGGTAGTCACACTAACTCTACCAGTAAAGTACAGGGTAGGGGGCGGGCATGACCCTAGGAAATACTAAGCATGCAAGTGCAAGGGAGCTGATTACACTCGACTCCCACTGCCAAAGCTAAGCCTTCTAGGAACTGGCTTTACATTTGTGAAGGTTGCATTTAATAAAACCATAGAAACCTTGCAGAAGGGCAACCCTCAAGGGCTTCTCCACTGTCAAACGTCTTAATTTAGCCTTTAAACATGATTACTTAAGTTGTATTTTCTTGTCAGTTACTTTGAAATTGATCTTTCAAATCTTTCAGGTAACTACATCCTGGTACTTGAAGATGCAATCAAGTAGTTTACTGTTTGACATCTCCGTTGTATTCTGGGGGAACAGACTGTAGAGTCAAACCAATGATCTGACTTTACAGTACTTCCAGGATCAGCCCAATTTCTCCTGACTGAGGGAAGTTCTTCAGATTCCTGAAAAATTACACTTTTAATGGGACTCTTTAACTCGAGAGAGAGCATACAAAGCTGCATGCTGATAATGTATGATTCACTGCCATATCAAAACTGTTACCTGTGAACTGGGAGGCCTTTAAAAAATTTTTTCCTCTGCATTCTCCAAGGTTGCACTTCCATAAGTTATTGGTCTTTGGAAGTACAGTACATTCTTGTACTTAACCAGGCATGGCCGGGGAAGGAAGGATGGCTTTAAGGCACTGGACTGGGACCTAGCATTTATGGGTCAATTCCCAGGTCTCCCACAAATAGTCTCTGATTTGTAGAAAGTTGCTTCATCTCGCTGTAAAATGGGGAGAATACGACTCTTCTCTGGCTTGTCTGGGTAGACTTTAGAGCCTTTGAGGGGCAGGAAATGTCTCTTAAAATGTTGATGTACAATACCTACCATGATAGGGCCCTGATTTCTGTAGGCACTACAGTGCAATGTAAATATCTTTAAATAAATAACTAGAGCAATGGCGTAAGCTGGTTCCACATACCCAGACCCTCTTGTTTAGTAACATGATGGTTGCGACCCCTGACATCTGTTGATGTCACCCAGGCTGATAGCTTCTGAACTAGAGGGAAGTTTGAACCAAAATTACCTATAGGTATAGCCTCTGTCATACAGACTTACACTCTGAAAAGCTTAAGAATAGTTAGAATGAGACTTTCCTACTACTTTATATAACCAGCTTTAACTTGTGTAAACAAGCTCCTATCTGTTGCTATTGTCCTATGACTCCATAAAGGCTCTAGTCCCATAGCAGGACAACCGGGAGAACCTTTTCTCTAACTGAAAAGCAACAGTTTTGGCATAGGGACTAAGGAACTCACTCTGGTATGCTTTAAAACATTTTGGCCAAGTACTTCCATTCTAGCTCAAACAGAGTTAAGTAAACCTTTTAAATAGCAAATACTGACTTTCTAAGGAAGCCCGTTAATAAGGGGGAAATGTATCTTTTGGAGGGGCCAGCCTGACATAAGCTTTATGGTGTACATTGCAGCTGTTGGCTTCTAGCAGGGAGGAACTTAATATCAAGCAACACTTGTATAAGAATACATTTCATGATGCCTATGGAACTAATGTGGATGGCAGGCAATCTACTGAAAATAGCTTATGTAGAGCATATAATGAATCTTAAAATCAGATGTGTAATCTCTTCCTTTTGCACATCCCTAAAGGAGACAAGTTTTCTGCCAATTTTCTCATTAAAAATGGTGCCCGTGTGAATGCTGCTACACTGGGAGACCAGGAGACTCCTCTACACCTTGTTGCATCGTACAGCCCCAAGAAGCACTTGCCAGATGTGATGTCAGAGATGGCACAGATTGCAGAGTCCCTCTTACAGGCTGGAGCCAATCCAAACATGCAAGACTGCAAAGGAAGGTGAATATATTGGTAGCAGTGTCTAGCTTTGGTAACCACTTCTATCTAATCAGTGTGCTGCAACTTATTCAGAAGCCTCTGTACTGTCATGGGAATAGACAAAGATGTCTCAAACCAAAAAAATCAAGCTAGATTATTTCAATGGGAGCCCTGCAAATACCTTCATTTTAACTTGTAGACAGTGGTATTTTAGTAAGTGGCATTCTTCTGTCGGGCATTACTGAACTGAAGGCAATGCCTTGGAAATGAGGGGGAGGGAACCGGCTGGTGAAATACATGGAGAACAATTGTACGCTTTATTGATCAGCAATATATAGTTAAGCAATGGAAATAAGAGGTGAGACAACACAGCAAACAGTTGTCACACAAAGTTTTGGAATCCCCTGGATAGCAAGCTAAGATGACACAGTTTTTGCTAGATACTCTAGGCACAGCCACACTTTTGAGTCCCATATACAAAAACACTTTGAAGCTCTCATTGTATCACTGTTTCTTGGTAGAGTAACAAATGTCATATCGAAGAACAGTAGTAGGCTGTGGAATGTGCAAGACTGCTAGATCTGAGTGATCTACCATTGGGAGAAGTTAAATCTTTAGGGTGCTGCCTAAGATTTACATAGACCTAAACTGCTTGGGTCTTCACCAATCCAAGCAGGCTTCTGGTGTCCCTCTTTTCTGTTGAGACCGATTTGTACTTGGCCTTTGCTCCTCCACCACCTGCCCACTGACTTTCAAAGTCTGACCTGAGTCTCAACTTGTATGGGAATGTGAAATGAAATCTCGATGTCAGAAAAATGTCTTTCACCAGCTTGCAACTACTTCCTAATTGTAATTGACTCTCTCTGCAGGACCCCATTACATGCATCAATTGTTGTTAGGAATGATCCTGTATTCAGTCAGCTTCTCCAGCGCAAACAGTAAGTCTCTGTGTTGTTTTTTTTTTTTTTTTTTTTTTTTTTTTTTATTTGAATAGGGTATTCCAAACCACATCATACAGTGGAGAGGAATGTATAGCTGTAAGCTAGTTCTTTTGTTAAACAATAATCTTAGCCACTCAGCATTCCTCAGCTACTAGATTCTGTGGATGCAACATCGTGCAAGTCTGCATGAGGTAGTGTCCTATGTCACCTTGGTTCTATTTCTAGCTTTGCTGCTGGGTGACCTTGGGCAAGTCACTTCACCTTTTCTGTGCCTCCATTTTTCCCTGCTGTAAAAATGGGGATATTGTTACTGACCTCCTTTTTGGAAAGCATTATGGAGGTCTACTGATGAAAAGAGCTATGTAAGAGCTAGCTATTACATAGTTTCAAATGAAAACTTGTATTGCTGAGGAAGCTGGTCTTCTGGCTTGGTATAGATGAAGCAAAAGAGCCCTCTCTCTCTCTCTCTCTCTCTCTCTCTCTCTCTCTCTCTCTCTCTCTCTCTCTCTCTCTCTCTCTCTCCCCCCCCCCCTCCCTCCCTCTTCCCCCCCCCCCCACCCCCCCATGCTATCTTAGTTTGCAAGGAAGTGAAGTGCACAGCAATGTCTTTGGGGGTAGGTAAAATAAAGCAGTACTACTCTGAACTAGAATTGCAAAATGGATGAGCAATTATCAGGCTCTGAAATCCTTCTTAGGCCCAATTCAACTCCACGGGGAGTGACTCCCATTAACCTCCTTGGGAGATGAATAAGGCACTTCAGATGCCTTAGGGAGAGCAATCCCTTTGTGCATGTGCTAGGTAAAATGTGTACGTACATGTGTATAGAATCTACAACTGAGAGTCTTTAGTGCTATATCTCCAACCGAAACCTGCCTCTTTTTTAAGTGACTATCTCAGAGTGGTCATAAGACAGGCTTCACTACAGCCTCAGAATTTTCTTCCCTTGTGGGTTTAACTTCACCATTGGGTTTAAAGGCCTATAAATACAGATCTAAGGAATAGTGGTCTTAGTAAGACCTTAGTAGTTGTGTTTATAGAACTATGTAATGGTGATTCTTTTTAATGGAGTCTTGCTTATCAGATTAGTGGAAGGTGTTCCTTGGTACAGGGTTTTTTAAGAGGCACAAATAAGGGGCTATCTAAAAATCTAACTTTTTATTTGTTAGATTAGACTTAGAATTGAAGGATCATGAGGGAAGCACAGCTCTGTGGCTTGCAGTTCAGTATATCAAAGTGTCTTCTGACCTGTCCATAAACCCTTTCGACGATGTCCCTGTTGTAAATGGAACCTCCTTTGATGACAATAGCTTTGCAGCAAGACTAATCCAGCGAGGCAGCAATACAGATGCACCTGACACAGTAACAGGTAAAACAGAGGTTTGTATTCATATTTAGGCAAAAGGTTTGCATGACAAGGTCACAAATGCAGAAATTGGCATAAAAGTTCCATTTAATAAGAACATAAGAATGACCCCACTGGGTCAGACCAAAGGTCCATCCTGTCTTCCGACAGTGGCTAGTGCCAGGTGCCCCAGAGGGAATGAACAGAACGGGTGATCATCAAGTGATTCATCCTGTTGCTCATTCCCAGTTTCTGGCAAACCAGAGGCTAGGGACACCATTCCTGGCTAATAGCCATTGATGGACCTAGCCTCCATGAATTTGTCATCTTGCTTCAAAGTAAGGTGGGTGATGGTTTTTGGTTTTGGTTTTGTTTTGTTCTACAGAGGTCTGAACTGCCACTGGCCCTATTTTTGTTACCTTAATAGGATAGAATTGGTCCAAAATCACTGTGCCTTCCAAGTCTATCCTCTAATGACTCTGAACCTTATTATATATTGTCTAGCACTCTGACTCATAGCTGCACATGTAAGCTGAAATAACTCAAAACATAAATGGCTAAATGAACTCCTTTCAAAATTTTATGTATACTCTCCCTGATGAGAATTACAGATGCTGTCACGGGGGGTGGGGGAGGCTTATAGAATGGGTGGAAAATCCTGAGACTTTCTGTGAAGTCAGGAATATTCCATGCTGTTCAAGTCCTGGAGTTGTCCTCCCTTCCTTTCCAAAATGTGTGGCTTATTCTGTGGTGACAGCTTGGAAACAGAAATGTAATGTTGAAGGGGCTGATCAGACATGCCTATCATTCAATAAGCAGCATCTCTGCTACTGATCTTTCGAGTTCTAAATCTCTTGGGGGAAGCATACTAGATGTTTCAAATTATAACTTTAAATCAGTGGATAGTACTTTAACTCTGCATGCATTTTCATATTACCTTTTAGGAAATTGCTTATTGCAGAGAGCAGCTGGAGCAGGAAATGAGGCAGCTGCTCTCTTCCTGGCAACCCATGGGGCAAAAGTGAACCATAGAAACAAATGGGTAAGAAGTTAGGGTTGTTTTATATTGCAATAAACAGAATCCAGGTGTAACTAACCCCACCAAACGCTTTTTCCCCCCCGCCCATTGATGAAAATCTCTAATGCTAGAGTGGTGATGACCATATTATGGTGAACAGACAATTGTACTCTGTTCCCGTGGCATTACATCCTGCAGTGATGTGTTAACACTTCTCTCCCAATGATGCCTGTCATCAGTCCATGTTTAGAAATGCTGATGCTGAAATTCAGTTAAAAATAGGCTAGTTGAGCATGGTGTTTACTAGTACACAATAAACAAAAACAGTCTTGGAGGCTGCTATACACCACTCTAATTGGGGGGGGCTTCCTGTTTTTAGCTGTTTTCGGAACACCTAAACTTTTAATTTCTGTTAAAGGGAGAAACTCCATTGCATACATCTTGTCGGCATGGCCTATCAAACCTTACAGCAGAGCTTCTGCAACAAGGAGCCAATCCTAATATCCAGACTGAAGAAGCAGTGCCTAGTCAGAAGGATGCATCCTCACCACCTGCATCAGAGAATGTGTATCTGCAAACTCCCCTTCATATGGCTATAGCATATAACCACCCTGATGTGGTATCAGTCATACTGGAGCAAAAAGGTAGGCTTTTGTTCAAGCTGTATCACTACTACTGGATGGTGTGATTACACAACTTTCATACCATGGCAAGCTATGTATTGTATGAGTCTTATCTGTCTCCCTGTAGGCTGAGTTAAATTTAGCTTTACTGTTTTCCAAGAGTAACTTCTCAGTTGCTTGTTTAGCACAAGCTGAGACTCTGGAACATTTTCTAGTTCTGCATTCTTCCATAATTTAATCTACTCCCCTGATGTGTAAAGGCAGTGCCAGTATAGATCTGTAGTCTTGGAGGCTGGACTTAGAATGGGGGAGGCGCAAGACACCCACACAAATACTAACTCCTTCAGTTTCTTTCTAGCCCTGTGTTTCGGACTGACAATAGAAAATTGTAAACTCTTGTCACGAAGGAAAAAATATTCAGTTCAGGTGGATGGCAGGACTCAAGCCTGGGATCTTTGTAACCACTTATCATGTATTTGCTGCAATTAGACATCTAGACATAAGGACAGTGGATGGATATTTCTGCTCTTCCTTGGGAGGCAGGACTTGATTAAAATCCTGGAAAGTTATTGACATCATAGTGTGTGTGTGTGTGTGTGTGAATATAAAAAAATAAATATATGAATAAATAATATAATTTTTTTTTAACATTATGGGTGAAGGCTGTCTAGCGTTGAGCAGTGCCAACAAACTTCCCTTAAACATCCTAAGAGCTACGTAACGTGGGGAAAATTTTTGTAACGCTTCCAAAAAGTGACATGGTCATTTGGGTCAATTGAAATCCAAGTATAACAAACAGGTTTTGAGATCACAGTTTCAAGCTAACATTGATGGTTAGAAATACAGGAACACTTGTTTAACATTTGGTTAAAATTCTATGGCATTGTCTTTCAGCTAATGCCCTTCATGCTACCAACAACTTGCAAATCATTCCTGACTTCAGTCTCAAGGACTCCAGAGACCAGACCGTATTGGGACTAGCATTATGGACCGGTAAGGGTTTATAAATTCTTAGTCTGTGTAGGGAAAATAGTTGTGAAAGACTTATTGTGAATCCTACACACAAGTCAGGAGGGAAACAATATTGACCCTTTTTTTTTCTGTTTATGGAACTACTGTATAGTTAAGGCCCTTTGTGTTTTTGTTTAAAATTAAAAGTGGGTAAAAAAGGTTCAAAACATTTCAGTTCCCTGAGTAAATATCAGGGTTAACATTGGGACAAAAAGACAGAAAAAACTAATAGAGAACCAAGTGCTGAAAGTAAAAGCAGTTTAGTGCCTCGGTTTAATTCTTGAACTGATCATTAACAGTATGTGTACACGTGCATGGATACCTTGCACTACACTGCCTTTTATTTGACAGCCTTGCATTTACACTTACGCTAACCTAATTTATTAAGGGGAATAAACCTATTGGGTTTTCTTAAAATAATAAGTATGGTCATTTACTTGAGGGGCCCAAAATTTGGGTGAAAAATCAGTAACATTACTGTCCAACTCAGGCTTCAGAGACTTAAAGTGTGTCCTTCAGGTTTTTTAGAAACCTTGTTAAACTAGAGGAAATAAAATCTTAATTAATCAGGGGGACTAATGGAAATTCACTGTAGTTCCATGGTGCAAAGTTCAGAGAACACTTAGGGTTAAGTGTGTGGTGGGTGTGTGTGGTTTTTTTTTTTTTTTTTTTTTATTAGCCACTTTTTAAAGCCTTGTATCTACTTTGTGACAGATTTGTCTTTTGGATTGCTTCATACACTGAGAGTAATGAGCCAGCAGATGGAAAGACTATAGTGTTCTACATGTAAAAGGAAAAATTACCGTTTCCTCAATCTAGGGGTGGGGATATGTTCCCTTCCCTATTTCTCCAAAGTTACTTTCCACTTAAATGAATCAGACAAGTCATAACTCCTTGCTCTGACACGTGTATCTAGCCATCACTTAGTTTGTGTGGCCTCCGTGTACTGTAGGATCACTTTCTGGCTGTGTAAGTGAGATCTGAACTTCATGAAAGACAAGCCAGTATGCTTAATTTTCCTTGCAGTCAGACATTTTGGTACACAGCTACTTGAGATCCATGTAATAGCTGGGATATTTATGCATTATTGTGTCCTATTTTGGATCAGTTTAATTATCTTAAAAACAAAAGGGTGATCAAATCTGTTATGGCTATGTATCTTTATTCTAGCTTGGCATTTTTAAGTGCAGTTCTGGAACTATGGCAGTACAATAGGTTAGGCACCTAAATACTATAGTGATGGACACTTAGGATTCTATGAGTGCCAAAGACAAAATGTCAGTGAGAGGTAAAGCTGGTGCACTAACCTGTTTTTTAGCCAAATTCAAATCCTGTCTTCAGTTAGAGGGGGGGAAAAACAGTGGTCTCATTCTAGCTACATTTTTATGCACAACACAAATCCATTACAGTTCAGCAGTTGTCACCCTCTGATCAGGAGAGGCCTACCGTTAGACTAGCCATGGTGATGAAGGTCAAGCTAAAGAAGTATTGTCGGAGCTATGCTGGAAGCCACTGGGCTATGCCTGGCTCCAAGTGTTCCAATCTTCATGAATACTAAATCCACTTTCCATTGAAGACTGACAAACAACCTTAAACAGGGGCATTAGCAGTGTGGCTGGTGGAAAAATTAACCACCTCACCTACTTGTGAAGATAATTGTACTAATGTTGAAATTAGCTAGTGATGGTTTACAGGTAGAGACTGAGAGTTTTACCTATTGATTTATATCAAAATATATTTAAAGATCGTTACTTCAATTTGAAGCAACTTGAAAGTTTCAGGTTAATTTTTTCAATATATTAAAAATGGAAAGGCTTTGATAGTAATGTCTTCATGAATAAAACTTTAGAGGATCCTTATTGTAACTCGGTTTCTGTAGGGATAAATATTAACAAGTTGTCACTTTCCAGGCATGCACACCATAGCAGCTCAGCTACTTGGGTCTGGTGCATCCATCAATGACACCATGTCAGATGGACAGACTCTATTACATATGGCAATACAGAGACAGGATAGCAAGAGTGCTCTCTTCTTGCTGGAACATCAAGCAGATATAAATGTCAGGTAAGTGTGTGGTTGTTTTTGTGTGTGGTGGTGTGTGTATCTGTTGCTGTAGCTCTGAATTGGAAGAATACATAGGAAAAGTGGTTGACTTAACTGCCTCTAAATGAACAGCTCAAGTAAAAAGTGCCTAATTCTTGATCTCAAATCAAAGATATTGGGAGCTATATAACTTGTCCCAAAATTAGTTTTTAATTCTGGTTGATGGACCACCTACAAAGTTGGTAACACACATACTACCTTCTATCCATGTCAGATTTCCAACGGATAGCAAAGGGAGGCTTGTCCAAAGATCAAAGGTTAGAACATGGCCCTAGTGTTAACTCAACTTATTAGTTACTATTGGTGTTTGTATTCTGAATCACTCAGCGTAGTGGTATGGGGCGGGAGTGACATGAAATTCTTTCAATGCTAGATCTGCTCTTTTGAAACTTGTTTTTTTTTATAGGTGCCCAGGTCTAGTAACTTTACAAAATCATGTGCATCCTTAAATCTGAGAATCCAATTTTCAGCAATAGGTTTCAAAATTCTCACCCCAGTAAGAGAATGGAAGCACCTCGGGTCTTTAGAGCTGTTAATGTCTGCAGACTCAGGAAGATAGCTTAGCATTGGCTTACACTTGATTCATCCTTGGAAGGCATTCTTCCAAATATTATGGCTAGAAACGTAAAATTAAATGTAATAACCCCTCATTGGTGGGAGCCAGTCAATAGGCTGAGTGACACCGTTGGACTAATGCCAAACCTCCCTGTCATAGTCCAGTGCCTCTAGTTCACCTTTGCTCTGAAGTAGTGGTTCATTATGGATGATTTCATGCTCCTCCCTGGCAGTAACTGCCCTAAAAAGCCATCTTTGGTTTCAACAGATGTTACCTAATTGTACCAGAAACAGACATGCTGAACCACATCTTAATGCTGTCCATTAATACAGCAGCTTTAACATTATGGCAGTGATAACTGTTGGAGGAAAATAGTGAAAAGACACACTAAGCTTGTGGCTAGTGACTAAATGTGTTGACGTGCCCTTCCAACATGTCTTAAACTAGACACTCTTTTTCTAACCAAGGAGTTTAAAACCCAAGTATATGAATCAAGAGCTGATACTGATTGGTCTGCCAATAAATCACTGCAACAGAAGGTCTCTGTTTTTAATGAGGTGACAACAATAGACCTTATACAGCAACTGTACATATTACAGAACTCAGGATGGAGAGACTGCCCTTCAGCTAGCTATAAAAAACCAGCTTCCGCTTGTGGTTGATGCTATTTGTACCAGAGGGGCGGACATGTCTGTGCCAGATGAGAAAGGGAATCCTCCACTATGGCTTGCCCTGGAAAATAATTTGGAAGATATTGCATCGACTCTGGTAAGACTAGCATTTTCACTGTACCCTTAAATTTTTTACAGTGTTTGTCAGATTATGTGGTTCACTAGTAATCAAATGCTATTGAGAAGCCAAATTAATTTCTAGTACGCTTATGATGTAGGCATCAATAGCAACATGGGCTTCTGTAGCATTGTCAAATCTAGTACCAGTCTACCATATCCAAAGTGGGCTTTTAAACTTTTTTGGAAGACTTCTTTAAACTCTTGTGGTTTTTTTTCTAGTCAAAACTTAAATGCTCCCTGCCAGCACACACTTCCCAGTGCAGTTCTTAAACTTTCATGACTCTTGAATCTATATCATCCTTTACCCTCCGTAGGTGTTTTTTTTTTTTTAGGTTCCTTGAGAACTTGTTGGAAAATGTCAAGAACCAACAAAAATATAGTATTGCAGCAGGAATTAAGTATTTGCTGGACTACATGCTCATCTTTCTGTATGGGATCTAGTCTGTAAAGGTACACTAAAGCTTATATGTACCCTCATGTAACTCTTACTGCTGAGTTTGGTGTTTTTATAAAGCTTACAGGCTTCAACTTGATTTTTTTCAGACAAGATCTCATGCAGCCATTAGGTGATCCAGCAATGCTCTTACTACTATTGGGTCCTCTTTGTTGGAGACATGAGGGTATTTCAGTGGTTACTTCCGCAAGGGACCTGTAAATAGAAAGGGGGGGGGGGGCGAAACTGTAGTAACTCTAAATCAGAGGTTTTTTTAAAAAAGCTGACAAGTTGAGAAATTTTGGCTTCATAACTGTTCTCCATAAGGATGCTTCTTTTTAAGCCTAGGATTTTTGTGTGGGACCAATACATACTATATTAAGATGGGAAGACTAACTTTCAAATAAGTAAATACTTGGCTATTAACGTAGAGAATGACCTAAACATAAGGCATATGATGAAATGGCAGTGAGTATTAGTTAATATATCTGTAGTATAGCACTACTAAAATCCAATGCAGCTTATCTGGAAGGATCTAAAAGCTTGTTCTAAGGGTTCCAGCATGTGAAGGTAAAATGTATAACCATAAATATATGGGTCAAAACTGGAAAGGTAAAATTTTCAAAACTTTGATGTAAGTGGTCTGACCATCAAAGGTATTGACACCTCCAACTCATTAGCTTCCCTTAAAGTTGGGGGTGCTCACTCTATTGGGAAAGTAAAGTCACTTTTTAGGTCCCTACATTTGAAAATTTAAACTGTACTCCTTTTTAAAATTTTCTATCCGCCTCCTTCAGATTATGGGAGATGTGACTTTCTGAAATTTAAGCATTGATTCTTGTGTTCATGGTTGCATAGCAGAGCAAGATTCCAAGTACATATTTATCTAAAATGCATGGTAAAATAGTATTTACTTGGTCACTGAAATTTAATTAGTCCTGTTTTTTATTTTCTTGGGGGAAAACAGTGCCCTAAGTGTGCATGGAATTTGAGGCTATATTAGGAATATTCGACTGCAGCTTTGTTAGAATTATTTCTGTAAGTCAATTTGTTACTCTGATTACTGACCCAATAATATGATGGGGAACTTTGGACCAGTTTTTATGCCAGTCTTGTTGCTGGCTGTGTGTGAAGTTAGGTAAATGTTCTGTGAGGTTTTTGTGCAGCCAGTTGTTAAATAGCAATGTCTCCAAGTTGTCTCAATTGCCATAACTATTCTTTAGACACCTTTGTAGTTGCATAACTTGATCACTTTTGCTACAGATACTACTTAGCAAGCAGCTCACTTGTAATAAATCATAATAGCCATTTAATTTAAAAATTACCTCACACGTCAAACTCCAACTTGAAGCAATATTTATAGCCAAAGTTATTAACCCCTTAACAAAAGGAAGTGCAACTACATTATTCATAGCAAGGCTACATTATTGCAGTGAGCTTACTTTAATTTTAGCTTAGGTATGTTCCTGTGGTGTTAAAAAGGCTTTCTTGCTTCTTAGTGAAAGCTTATGAACAGTTAATATATCTCAAAATACCTCGGAGAGAACTGGCTGGCCAGCTTCCCCCCGTCTTTTATTTTTTTAAGCTCCTTTGAAACTCTGGCTTCAAGGTGTTTTTTTTTTTTCTGTTCCAGAAAATTTCCAGAACATCTTGTTGGCAAACAAATGGGGTTTGATATAGCAATTTAAGTTCAGACAGTTGTAGATTACTTTACTTTCTACATGCATGAAAGAGTTGGGGCAGGGTGATGTCTTAATTCTGTAAAGAATGAGGGTCCTCTGGCAACGTCCTATTTATAATTCTGAACGATTTTTAATTGAATTAATTATTCCATTCTTGCCTAGAAGAATGCAACTTACATTTGGTTCCTCGTCCTGCTCTAGGTCCCTTTTCATTAAGCATGGCTAAAGTTTGATGTACAATGGATTTTCCCCTGTGAACAGGGTTATAGGAAGTGGTATTGGATGTACTGGTTCTCCCACTTACTGCTGTGTGTGGTGAGAGTTACCATGGATCTGATGAGCTGGAGCTACAAACCACCTTGCACTTACTGAATGAATGACCAATCTGGTTCCAAACACATTTGGAACTTGTTCCCCTTATTGCAATCTCATAAAAATATTTCACAGGACTAGAGACTAATCTACCTTTTCACAAGGGGAATATATTACAAAAGCCAAGAACTACTGAAGGAATAAAAAGAAATAAAAAAAAAACCCCTAAATTGCAGTGTTACCATCATGGTGGAAGGGAGGTGTTTCATTGCTGCTCTTTTAAAAATAAAAAATAGCCAAGTGGATGTATAACTGAGATGCAGGCATCTTAGCTAATTGTGCTTCATTCTTAATTCAGGTAAGACATGGCTGTGATGCAACTTGCTGGGGTCCAGGACCAGGTGGATGCTTACAGACACTTCTGCACAGATCTATTGATGAAAACAGTGAACAAATAGCATGCTTCCTTATTCGCAGGTCAGATATGAGTCTGTTTTACAAACAGCCATGTTGGTCCCGGGATTTTAGACCAAGTGGGTGAGGCAGTATCTTTTATTGGACCAACTTCTGTTGGTGAGACGAGACAAGTTTTTGAGCTACCCAGAGTTCTTCAGGTTGGTGTAGCTCAGAAGTGTCTGTCTCTCTCTCTTTCTCTCCCACCCCCCCAACAGAAGTTAATCCAATAAAAG
>NW_020664582.1:3802423-3830550 GCF_002925995.2 Terrapene triunguis | reverse complement strand
TATTTGGGAATAAGCTTTCGTGGGCTAAAACCCACTTCATCAGATGCATGAAGTGGGTTTTAGCCCACGAAAGCTTATGCCCAAATAAATTTTAGTCTCTAAGGTGCCACAAGTACTCATCGTTCTTTTTGAGATGTTTCTCTTTCCATATATTATTCCCTCTGGATTATAGAAAGTGAACTTTAAAAATAATAAAAACAATTAAGAATTCTAATAAAACCCTGAACTTAGGGTGCATCCATGCCCCAAAGGTCCTGCCTGACTATCCAAAATGTTCTGTGTGACTAGATGTATGGCATTGGTTTGTTAGAACTGCAATCCCATATGTAACTACATGTATGTAGGTAATGATTCATATGGTCCGTTCCAAAACTTCCACTAATCTGAAAACGTATCATAGCATAGTATGCATGTCAGGTAATCCTGAAAGTATCTTCGTTTATATGTTGCATCAATTAAGACACTTTTAGATCAAATTCTTAAAGTGTTGTTTGCTTGATCCATGGAATTTTCTGGTTATGTTCAGTGCTTATTTCTCCTCTAGAAACAAGTCCTAAATGCCTCATAGTCTACACAAAGAGTAGATGAAAATAACGATAACTAACACCCTAAAGTAAATATACCAATGTGCTTGCATGATGCAGGAAGTGCAAAGAAACAATTTTTTAACTTGAAATAGGCAGGTGGGAGTATGGGGGAGGGGAATGCTCAAGTAGTCCATAGCTGAAATAGTAAGTCTTACTGATATTTGCTTGAGGGTTTCTTCAGTGGGCACATTGTGGACCCAACTGCTAAATACTCATGAATCCAACAATATGTGGCTCTTATGGGACAGGGAGAAGCAGTATTTGAGAATGTGAATCTGCTTGTTTGAACAGGTAGCCCAGATTATTAAGGTCTATTTCCCAAGGACAAAGCCAAATAACAAATGAGTCAATCTGTGTTACTGTTAAAATAACAGAGGCTTTAACTGTTTTCTTAAATAATTTAGTACCTTTAAATTCCCCCTTCCCTCCCCCCCCCCCCAAAATCAGGAGACTATATATCCCACACTTGCTGTACTACTTCTCTCTGTTTTAGAGACGAGAGGAAGCTTCTGCCTATTGCTATAGTTCTGATATGCTATGTGAACTTCGTGGTCTCTATTTGTAGGATGCAGAGGGAAGAACTCCAATCCATGTTGCCATTAGCAACCAGCATAATGTCATCATTCAGCTGATGATTTCACATCCAGAAATCAGATTGAATATGCGTGACCGGCAGGGCATGACTCCATTTGCATGTGCTATGACCTACAAGAATAACAAAGCAGCAGAGGCAATCCTGAAGCGGGAGGCAGGAGCTGCTGAGCAGGTAAGGTGGGGACGATATGCATATTAGGTTCTTTAACTGACTAGATGCACAGGTGTGTTAGTAACCTATGTCCTGCAGAGATTATGCTTTATTTTTGCTCTTAGCTGGTTTATTCCAGATATTAATCCAGTGTGGCATGAAACCAAGGCCTGCTAGAAACCAAAGGCTACCTGTGTTGAAGTGGTGTGCTGAGCCTTGGTGTCCTCATTGTTCTATATAGTGTCTTGTCAGTTCCTATAGCCATGTTATCGCCACATACTGCTCAGCATAAATTGAAGGGTGAGCCCAGGCAGACTTTATTTAGTAGTAGTAAAATAATAATAAAAAAATAGCCAGGAGAAGCAGGGTGCTAGTAACTTGGTAGTGAAATAAAACTTGTTTCAAGCTGTCTTGTTATGGACTTCTACTGAAGTAAAAGGCTAGAACAGTGTTATAAATGCTTGATTTTAAGTTAACTCTTCTGTTGGTTAAGTACTGGCATTTGGACAGCTTGTTCTGAAGCAGGAAAACACCACTCTTAGTTGTGACTTAGCAATGCAATGTAAAACTGTGGAACCTTCACCTGTATTGTCAGGCTTTTTGGTGGAAATTTTGGACATCTGTTCAGCAGTCTTCTCCTCCTACCTTGTGTAAGTTAACTACCTATTGAGTATTTTGGGTGCATAGTTAAATCTGTTACCTGCACTATCTAAAAACCTTGTTTTCTGTGAAGTATAACATAATCCTAAAAATCTGTGGTGCACTACTTAATGCTGCCTTTAAGGCACATGTGAACAGTGCCATGCACTCAGTGTTTTTTTTCCCCCCACCTCACCGAGTATAATCATGTGAGCACATCTTGCATTAGTGTGTTGGGATTGTATGTTGCCTTCCCTTGCACTAACTGTTATACTCATGTAAATACATTTAACCAAAATAATGTGTTCCACAAATAACAGAACTGTTAACCTGTTTTGCCTATTTCATTAAAATATTCTCCAACCTGCAATTACAGCTAGAAATTAATAACCAGATATGAGATGTAGAGAGACAAAAATCGGAAACAATACAAGCTTGTAAAATACTGGGTTGAAAATGGAGGACCTCTTTAAGGGCTTAGCAAATGCTTTCAACCATATTTCATGGTAACTTAGAATCAGTTGCAGGGAATTGATGCTATCCAGTGAGTGGTCTCCATCTCTAACATCTGGTTTCTCAGTGAAAGAATGAGAATGGGCTCTCTGCTTGCAGATAATGACTGAGATGAGGGCAGCAGGTATCTCTTATTTGTATTATTGTAGCATGTAGGAGCCCTGGTGGTTGACGATGTTCTGTACAAACAGACCAAAGACAGTCCCTTTTTCTCCAAGGAGCTTACAGTCTAAATATAAGACCAGAGAAAACGTATGGATATAGACAGACACAAGGAAACAATGGGGCATTATTGGTCAGCATGATGGGCAGATTTCTCAGTGCACCAGCAGCCTAAAAGAGTGTCGAGTTTGTGGGCAGCACAGCTAAGTCGTCTTTTAGGAGAGATGTGAAGAAGGATAATGAGTTTTGCAAATATTTAAAGGAAGCTCCAGCATGGGAGAAAACAGTTCTTGTTTGGAAGCTTAACAGGTGGGCGATGGAGGCTGGCATCATTGGCCATTTCAGGGAGAGGTTGACCTTTTTATACTGAATGAGAGATGGTAGGCTCTGAAGGGCCTCGTAGGTGAAAACAAGTAGCTGATGTTTTGTATGATTGAAGGGGAACTGATAGAGGGGATGCACAGGGAAGGGTGATGTGGTCAAAGTGACAGGGTAGGAAAAGATCTTTGCAGTAGCATTCTGAAAGGATGAGAGTGGGGCAAGATTGCATTTCTCAAAGCCAGAGAAAAGGATGATTCAATAATTGAGACCTTGTGCCTTGGAGCATATGTCTAGATAAAAACAGAGCTCCAGTGATCATCCAACAATAGACTTGATCTGTCCTGCTCTTCAGGAACGCCTTTATGCAAGGCTTCATTGTATGCTTGCGTGCTCTCTCTCACTGCCTCAGGTGGATAACAAAGGTCGGAACTTCCTCCACATAGCTGTTCAGAACTCTGATATCGAGAGTGTGCTCTTCCTGATCAGTGTCCAAGCTAATGTGAATTCGAGAGTCCAGGATGCTTCTAAGCTAACACCTTTACATCTAGCTGTACAAGCGGGCTCAGAAATTATCGTGCGCAATCTGGTATGTACTGGAGAAGATTCTAATGAACTTGAACTTAATGTACTTGATTTTTCTTTAAGTGTCTCAATACCAATTATAAACCTTTCTAAAATAGCTCAACAGTCACCTAGAGTCTACAGCATTAACCTGGGAGTTGAGATCCATCTGTCATAGTACCAAGTCTTGGCCTAACTTGATATGACCACTTAATATCTGCCTCAGTTCATCTCTGTATAATAGCAATATTTGCCTCCCATCTAGAGGTGGTGTGAGAACTAATTGGAAAGCATTTATGTAATACATTGAGGTGGAAATGATCTAGTGTACTGGCTGCTAATCTTCTCAAAGGAGACATTTTAGGGATCTCTTCATTCTCATGTCTTCCATCAGCTTCTTGCAGGTGCGAAGGTGAACGAGCTGACTAAGCACCGCCAGACTGCTCTCCACCTAGCTGCTCAGCAGGACCTGCCCACAATTTGCTCCGTCCTTCTAGAGAACGGAGTAGACTTTGCGGCTGTGGATGAAAATGGAAATAATGGTAAATGTATCTACTTCTAAACTCTTGCAAATCTTTGCAGTTTAGCAATCCAGCTCTTGGTATCCCCTGGTTTGGGAGCTGGTTGCTGAGTGGATTGCAATTTCTTCAAGGGTATGAAAGGGACAGGGTAAGTCATAGAAATCTAACTTAAAAAGTGGGGGGTACATGACTTTGCCAGGCTTCCTAATGACTCTGGGATGTCAGGAAGGCCACTTGAACCTTGGATTTCTCTTTCCCCATCCCCAGCTCTTCATCTGGCCGTGATGCATGGTCGTCTAAACAATATCCGTATCCTCCTGACAGAATGTAATGTGGATGCTGAAGCCTTTAATCTTCGGTAAATACTGCTGTTACATATTATTCTGCATGAACACAGACTTTATTAGATCATAAGCAACTTTAAAAAATGTGTGTCTATAAATACAACTGCATCAAAACTTTTTTAATTCTGTAGATCAACTTAAAAGTTGACAATTGATGCACTTTCAAGGTGCACAAAGCAATAAATGTTCAAAATCACTTCATTCAAACACCTCTTAGCAATTCTTTCAGTATCTTTTCTCAGCATGAATTAAGCATTGAACTCTAAATCACTAATTCAAGAAAACCATGAACTTTAATTACCCATGATGTGCTTTAAAACTGGCTGCCACACTGCTTTATGGACAAGTCAGTCTGAAGCTGACTGAAGTAAACAATCATAGTATAAACACATCTTGGTCTGCATAACATATAGATCTGTTGTAATATCTGAGTGTCTTGTGTTGTCAGAGGTCAGTCACCAATGCACATTCTGGGACATTATGGGAAAGATAATGCTGCAGCCATCTGTGAGCTCTTCTTAGAATGTATGCCAGAATATCCTCTAGACAAACCTGATGCTGAAGGAAACACAGGTAACCAGAATATAGTATTTCTTGAATCTGAAAGTTGCTGTTTAAAAAATACTATGCAATTGATGTGAACTGAGGAAAGCATGACTAGTTGGCATTGTACTTGTAAAACTGAGATGCACATATTCAGTTAATAAATTTAAATCTATTACTAATTTGTAAGACCAAATTAAAAGTTGTCACAATTCCAAGATAACTGCACCTGTGATCTCTTTATGGGCTCTTAGAGGTTGCCTCCCTTACATTCCAGACCTCTAGCCATCAGTACCACCTCTCTCCAGAGAGATTTAGGCTGCAAACTCCTGCAATTCATTGATTTATTCTCAAGATAATGCTGAACTGAAGTCAGACCTGATGAGATAATGACAGGACTAACCAGTGATCACCCCGGTTTCGTAAAGTGAAATACTATTTATTGTTTGTAAAGACACTTGTTTTCTCTGAATAAACAGCAGGCCTAGCTTATCAGCCAGTTACCTGTCATCTTCCTAGGGATTCTGATAGGATTAAAGTAGTGCAGGGTCTGTCTCTCTTGGTCATAGTTCTATGTCAGTTCTTGGATCCAGTGTATGTGACCTCTCTCTACGTCAGAGTAGTCGCTTCCATACATTTGTCAATTCTTTGCTTGCCAGGCCTCTTGAACCAGGTAAAACTAGTCTATCCAATTTCCCACAAGGGTTGAGACCTTTTTTCTCCAGAGTTGTTACTTGCCTAGGGATTTGCACTACTTAGTCATAGTGACTTCAGCTCCTGCAGGAAACCCTGTATCTTGCCCATTGAGTTAAGAATACAATCACTAGCCCATATAATACTTCTAAAGTTGACGCAGTAGTCCTTGAATATTACTTGTATGACAGATGGTATGGACACATGGATCTCCACATGTTGCATCTGTGAGTGTGGGACAATATTAGCCTGCCCCAGTAGGGAAATGTCTGCCTTTGCTTTTCAGTGCTTCTCTTGGCCTATATGAAGGGAAATGCTAACTTGTGCCGTGCTATAGTGAGAGCTGGGGCTCGTCTTGGGGTTAACAATAACCAAGGAGTCAATATCTTCAACTACCAAGTTGCTACAAAACAGCTTCTCTTTAGACTCTTGGGTAAGTACATTTAGCACTCAAGTTTAATAAAAAAAAGAAAGAAGCCTAGGCTTTTGTTATCAGTGAGACCTGCTTAGTCAGACCACTAATTTAGGGTCCCAATTTTGAGGGGGGCTGGGCTCCCACAAATTCCACCCCCTTCACTGAGAGTTGCAAGGGCTCATACCTTTGCCTGACCTTTTCAGTGGATCTGTGCTTAACTTCAGGCACTTGGGCTTAAACTCTGGCCATAACTCTTAAAACTGTCCCCTTTTTAAAAAAGGGGAAGGTAATCTACTAACATCACATTGGTTTTCAAAATGAAACATTTGGTAAATATACCCCTTGACCACTTGCTGTGTGCTCTTTGCACGTGTCTTGGACAATGAGAACAACTTTCTAGTACTCATTTAATGTTCCACTCTAATTGCAAACATTTGCAAGAGAATCCAGCTTCCATTGACTCAATACTTTAGAAAATTCTACTAAACTGTCTGAACTTTGGCACTAAATATGCTAAATACAGTTTTATTAAGGTTGGTGGGCACTTGTTCAGCTGTTTGAATCTGTGATAGCAGTGATCTAAGCTCTGAAAACGGGGGCAAGGTGACCATTCTAAATATAGTCAGAAAAATGTTTTTGAGCTATGAAGGGGGAGAGACTTGTTTCAAGGGACATACACCCTTGAAGAACCTGTATCTCACCTTCCTTACAGATATGCTGTCAAAAGAACCTCCCTGGTGTGATGGCTCCAACTGCTATGAATGCACTGCCAAGTTTGGAGTCACAACAAGGAAACATCATTGGTAACTTAATTTATTAAACATTACTACTCCCCCCAACGACTAATTTTCAGAATATAGCTGGCTTGGTTTAAGTAGTCTTGGAAGAATCAATCTTCTGTAGAGGTATAAAATGCATGTGGATAAATGAGTACTTGATCCCTCTGAATTAAAGCCCTCTTCCATATCCTACTTCAATTGCTAGGTAGAAGAGGTTTTTTCCAGAGCCCCATGGCTACCATCTGAATGACTGGCTGTTGGGCAGTAAGCTGCCTGCAGTTGCATGTAAGGAAGGCGGTTGACTGTCAAGGGAACTCCTTTTTCATCAGGGGTGAGAAGCCACTTGCAGTGTTGAGAGCTGGGGTGTTGGAGAGGGAAACCTGCTGTAAGCTGTGTAGTTATAGCCATGGTGGTCCCAAGATATGAGACGCCAGGTGGGTGAGGAATATCTTTTACTGGACCAACTTCTTGTCCCTCACCAACAGAGGTTGGGCCAATAAAAGATATTACCTCACCCACCCTGTCTTGGGGAAACTGCTATCGGTTATAGTGGGGCTCCCAAGCTGTAGCAAAGAAGGAAAACCACAGGGACTCTGAAAGCAGTCTGACAGTCTATTGGCTTTTGGTCCCATACACATTTTCGTAGAACTTCAGAGTTACAAACTTGCCCATCAGCCCCACACCTCATTTGGAACCGGAAGTACACCATCAAGAGGCAATAGAGATGGGGGGGGGGGGGGGAGCAAAGCAAGTGCAGTACAGTACTATGAAATGTAAACTATTAAAGCAGCATTTTTCTTGTAAACGTTTGAAAGAACAGCCATAATGTTTTGTTCAGAGTTACGAACATTTCAGTTACAACTTCCTTTCTCGAGGTGTTTGTAAGTCTGAGGTTCTACTATATATGAAAAGTGCTTCAAATGCAGGTGTTCCTAGCAGGACTCTACCACAGTTTCTTTGCCCTATGTGGCCATAGATGCTTTTTCTGAACTAATCTGCAAAGCTGATGTAGCCTGCTCTTGGCTAATATTTCTCATTGGGGTCAAAGTGAAGGCTTCTATCCCACACTCATCAGGGAAGCTGTAGTAGAAACCTAATCATAATCCAGGCTTGAACACGTTGGCTACTATTAGGCCTTTCAGTAGGGACTGATGAGACATACAGCCAAGGTGCATGCAAGGGACAAACATCACCTAGATGGGGAGATAAAAAGTTGTTTAACTGCTGTAGCTCCCTTGGTGGGACTAGCAAAACGGCTTCCAGTGTTTAAGGATCAATATCGGAGATAATCTGAGGAATTAGTAACACACTCTCATTTATGGAGTCTTAGGGTACGTCTTCACTACCCGCCGTACCGGCAGGTAGCAATCGATTTATCTGGGATCGATATATCGCCTCTCATTAAGACGCGATATATCGATCCCCGAACGCGCTCACCGTCGACTCCGGAACTCCACCAGAGCGAGCGGTGGTAGCGCAGTCGACGGGGGAGCCACAGCCATCGATCCCGCGCTGTGTGGACCCCAGGTAATTCGATCCAAGATACTTTGACTTCAGCTATGCTATTCGCATAGCTGAAGTTGCATATCTTGGATCAATTCCCCCCCTCAGTGTAGACCAGTCCTTACTCACTTAGTGTTAGTTAACTCTCCTCAGATTAGGCTGGCGTGTTTCTCTAAGCTAGAACTGATTCTAGTTAGTGTTTGATACAGAAAATGAAATTGGATTCTAGAGCAGTATTGGTATGGGAAGAGCTGGAGCTATTAACTCTGCTCCTATAATAAGTGCTGTCTTAGCAGGAAGATGGCTCCAGTGATTGGTAAAGAACTCTAGTGGAAGCAGTTCTTATTTCTGCCACCAGACACTGGGGTCTCTTATATAAAGGAATCAGCCACTTACTATAAAGGATGACTCTTCTTTTTGTAACCTCTCAAACACTAAAACATTGACTCTTCACTCTCACCAGGGTGTCTGAGCATATAACATGGGCTTCATTGTTTTGATGTTGAGATTATAAACAACTAACTCAGGGGTAGACAACCTATGGCATGTGCGCCGAAGGCGGCACGCAAGCTGATTTTCAGTGGCACTCTCACTGCCCAGATCCTGGCCACTGGACTGGGGGGCTCTGCATTTTAATTTTAAATGACGTTTCTTAAACATTTTAAAAAAGTTACTTACTTTACATACATCAATAGTTTAGTTAGTTTATAGACATATAGAAAGATCTTCTAAAAACGTTAAAATGTATTACTGGCACTCGAAACCTTAAATTAGAGTGAATGAATGAAGACTTGGCACACCACTTCTGAAAGGCTGCTGACCCCTGAACTAACTCATGCTTTTCTCTCCCCCCCCACAGCCGCCACTGTGGACGTCTGCTCTGCCATAGGTGCTCAACAAAGGAGATTCCCATCATAAAATTTGACTTAAACAAGCCTGTTCGCGTTTGCAACATCTGCTTTGACGTCTTGACTCTGGGAGGAGTCTCCTAGTATGTTGTGGGAGTAGGGGATTCTCGGTCAGTGCTCTTCAGACAGCAGCTCTGCTAGCAAGCCCTGTACGCAGGAAAGGGGAGGCCTATACATGTCTTCCTTTGGCAATAGACTGAACTAATTAAGGACCATGTTACGATATATTCCAGTATAAATGATTTTGTATGGCTATAAATGTGTTGGGCTGTGATAGACTTCACTGGTAAACGAATTGGAGTGATAAACCTGAATTGAGTTAGACCCTCCTCGTTGCCACAGGCATGGGAATTAAAATTGCATTAGCCTGGTGTCCTGTGCTGATAGGAATAACAAACAGGTCTGTGCTTGCCCTGGTGGATTGCATTGAGCTACTCTAAAATCTTGCCGTTTTCAGGCTATTTAAGAAGAGATGGCACTAAGTTTCAGGGGTAAATAGTAACTTTGCATTGTCTTCAAAGATAAGTGTTCCCTTTCTCCATAGAAGGCTCTTTTTATAAAACTGGACTCTGCTGTGACAGCCATGACCTACTTTGAGTTAAATCTTTAAACAGGGTTTAAAGGGGCATAGCTGAAGAATCGTGGCCTTACAAGAGAGAGCTTTACAATATCTCTGATTATAAAGGACTCAGCATTGCAGTTCCACATATTGATACCTCCTGAGTAAATGTCTCATTAGCTCCAGCATGTTCAAGAGGATTTGCAGGCTCCTTTTAATTGGCAGACGTTCTTCATGGCTGCTAGAACGGATGAAGTCCACGTTTTTGTTGTACTATTTGCATCAGTGGTCTTTCTGGCTTGAAAACAATTCTTGTGTAACTTAAGTGCTCCAAGAACAGACCTAAGCTTACACTAATTGAAGAAGAAACACTAAAGGAAAACAGATTGGGTAGTTGTACTTCCAGCAAAGGAATACTGGGCTGGAGCTGCAGTTATGACTCCTACGAGACGCTAGTTACTAGTAGCATTTTTCTTGGATCTAAAGACTATGGTTAATCAGTGCACAACAGAACCAGCAACTCCACTGATATAAAGCTGCTTCTGCACTTCTAGACTGTCAGAACAGGTCTCCAAATCCAGCAGAATGGCCAGTTATTGGCAGTATTTGGAGGTTCAGTATCAAATGTTAGGCAGTTGGGGGTTGTAGGAAGGAGTTCTGACTGCACTGTGAAACAGCCTGATGTCAAACCTTTGCACACTATAATGGCAATGTGTTTTTTTTCCTGGCCTGGCTGTGGTCCCTCTTAAATATGCTGAACCTATGAAACAATGACACAGGTCCCCCCCACCCCAAGTAGCCCATAAATCACTTAGCTGCTAGTAAGCACTTACTCTGGTAAACTGGCTGTTGTATGATAGGCAAAGGTGTCAGTTTAATATGTACTTAATTAAAATGTGTCTTGCCTTGTTAGTTTTTTAGCCCTGGGAGATAAATGTAGACCAGACTACATGCAGCATTCCCCATCTCTGCTCCACGAACAAATCAGTTGTGTATATATTTTTTTTAGTATTCATTAACCACTACTCTGTGATACAGTGCGTGCAATAGGGGTGCAGATATTCATAACTTCAATTTCCCGGTCTTCTGGAATAGTGACATGTCCAGTATCTATTGCCTATATATGTAAAATGAGCCGATAAACCAGAGTGCTACTTTTTTTATATTTCTTTGATTTATAGGATATTTGCTTTATGCTAGGCAAAATTTGGGCTTGTGCAGTAAAACAAAGACCTGACACCCATCTAGTGCATTTCAGATGGAATCTTAGTTCACTGATCGGTCTTCCAACATATGTTGGTGCAAAAACTGGAACCCTGAACTTAGTAACACTAGAGTGAAATAATGGACCAACTTTGTTTTCATTCTCTATCAGTGCAAATCATGTTGGTTGTAATGTCAGTAGCCATGTTCTTTCAATAAAGGACAAATACTGCCACTTTCTTAAAAGGTGGTATTCTTCTCTAATATAAACTGTCTACCTTCAGTATATCTAACTTTGAATATCAACTTGCAGCAGACTTGTTCTGAGACACTTGAGAAGGATGGCATGAATGAGTCTGAAAAGCACTTAATTACAAAGCATGACAGTTTAAATGATCAAAAGAAATCCTGGACAATCTAAGAATAATCATGTATCACTTCTGATTGTTTTAAAATGTCAGTAACTCATCATGGGTTTGCATAAGTTAAATTCCCATTTACCATGTTAAAATTGCAAATGGATGAAGTATCAGTTCAAAGAAATGATTGTCTTGTCAGTTTAACTGGTTGACTAACCACATCCAGTGATCAAGTGTAACTTCACATTTGCTTGCTGTCTTTCCCACTTAAAACCTGTCAAGAGGAGGAAAGATGCAGCACTAGAGGATAGGAGTGGTTATTCCAGAGTCATTTGCATAGCGATTCATAAATGGACTTTGTTAGGAAGTTGACAAGACTTGATCTGTCTAGTGCTTTACAGCAATTAGTCTCAAAAGGATTAGAATATTTGACTTGTAGAATTGAGTTTTGGCCCCTTACCATTATCAATAGGCTTTTTTTTAAAGTCCAGTAAGGCAGATCTGACTTCCAGTTTTACTTCAATTTGGGAAGGCCTCTGAGACGTGCTTGGCAGTCTTTACAGTAGATCCAGAGCAGGTTCAGTTTCTCATACTAGCCTACTCTTACATGTTGCAAATTCACTTTCGGGGGGTCGAATAGAAATTAATGATGCATTTAAAAATGCAACAATCCTAAATCCTCTGGTAAATCCTACCTAGCACTTTTAAAGTACACCAGCATTCGTTCTGAAACTGTCATCTATGCCTCACTGGAATTTAAAGGCAGGTATGAGTATTAATAGCCCTTCCATGTACAACCTGAAATGTGCATCTGAGATTGAATTCAAAGTAACTACATTCTCTTAACAGAAATTTGACAAATTTAAAGTGCCTTTACTGTGAGTTTTCTTGGCAACTATCTTAGAAATTATTAAGCAAATTTGTAAACATTGTTCTCTGCCAGATTTAACCCCCCCCACACAAAAAAGTTGAACTATAGGCAGCCCAAACTACCTAGTGTCCCCCATCTTTTACCTCATAATTAAAGACCTAATGTTTACATTCTCCCCTCCCCCCACCCAGGGGTGTGAAGTTTACCACACCTCAGCTTCACTTCCTGTAAACACTATCTACCTGGTGTGCATTTTTTTTCTTCTCACAGCTCTTCGTGTTAGGGTTGGTAGTCATACTCTGTTAAAGGGCACAAATCAAGTGGAAAGCTCTTGAAGATCTCTGGTGGTGGTCAGTACATTTCTAATGTGGCAAACAAATAATGCACTTCTTCCTTTATGTGGTATATTTACAACTGTGACCAAAAAACCCTGCCACCCCTGTCCTTGGATACTCACAACTTAGAAAATGTTAATCAGTCTGCTTGCAGATGTCAAGGGTTGGATGAGCATGAGACTGAACTCCCTTCTTGGCCCTACATGCAGTTTTGTTAGGTTAGGGCTTCAGGCACTTAAGGCTGAATGGGGAAAGTTTGTAGTGCTTGTTCTGTAGTGAAAGAGGAATTCAGTCTCCAGCATGGTCAGTCCAGCCCCTTGTCCAAGCATAAAACTCATTCTAATTTACAATTAGAAATTGAAGTAAGTCTTGGGGAGGGGGGGGAAATAACCTATTTCACTCTAGTAAATATGAGAATGTGTTTTGAAATTGCTGGTGTTAAAGGTACTAACAAAGCATTACTAATTAACTTGCTAAAAGTTTACAGATGCCTTAGACTTTCTGTATGGAGACCAGTGGCTTGTACAACTTCCTTGTCACGTAGCATATATAAGATTATCTGTATAACAAATGAACATAGGGAGTTTTTTTGTAGACCAAGTGTAGTTTATATTTTGATTCCCCTCAACAGCAATTTGCTGCAGACCTGGCTATTGCAACAAATTTACTGTTGCGTGTTTTACCGAAGTGTAAAAGTAAGATCAAACTATAATGTGAAACTTTTGTCATCCTTACTGTTTATGAAATAGAAAGTCTTAGAACAATGGCATTTTCTGTTCAGTCCATTCTAAGAATGTATTTTTGCAATATTCCTACTCTGTAATGAGTCTTGTAACAAACTGAGGATAACTAGATAAAATACATCATGGGCTGTAAACCTTGTTACAAAAATACAACTATTGCACCAGTAATGACAAAGTGCATCAAGAGAAGTCTTACACCCTTAGTCAGTTTCCAAGCAAGAAGGAAAATGTTTATTACCAGTAAACCCTGGGAGTAAGATTTAATTATATTTCAACTTGCCTTTTATTTTGTAAATGATTATCTTAACCAAATAGTGATTATTCCAGACATCATGTATTGTAAAATTCTTGTATAATTGCTTAACTAGCATTATTTTGGCAGACTGACTCTGCTGTCCTCCTAATTGATATTAAATTATGCACTCATCAAACGCCTTTCAATGGGCTTGGCTGCAGTCATTCCTGTGTAGTCCTGATTTCCTCTACTGCCCAGGTCTGGACCTTCAATCAACTAGTTCTGTTCATGTTTTTTCCCAAACCAGTTTTTAACTTCAGATGCATTAAATGTAATATGGAGTTGGAAGTTAATTGAAAGAAAATAAGCAAAACCATGAGTGCAAAGTCCTGTTACACTTAGCAGATGCCTCTTTTTTAAGTGTCATCTAATCCATGCAGCTTTACTTCAAAAAGGGATGCTCCAGAGTAATTGTAAAACCAGCCAAAAGCATTTTGCTAGGATTGTTTGTGATGCATATGTTTTAACAATAAATACTTGCTAAAAATCACTAATTGAGATGTTATGAACTTCATTGAAGAACTATACCTTGTTCATTATCATTGATCCATCTGATTATAGAAGTAATTTCCTGAACTACATGCTAGCCTGTAGAATAATATAATATATATATATATATAGGGTGCATCTAAGTGCTCCTTGATTTATCATCATGATGAATTCCCATCATCCTTCCAGGAATGTTAACCAAGCCCTCAGCTGTAGAATGCTACAGCCTCCACAGGAGTAACTTATGTTAAGCTAACTTTGTTTGCTGTAGTCCAAGCATCAGGCTATATAATTCCAGTGGGTATATAACTGCACATACTAAACCATCCTTGTTGTAAATAGTATGTGCATAACTGAAGTGAAAGTGCTATTCTTAATACCTCCCTCTTCCCCTCCCCACCCCCCAAAGTGGAAGATATTCAATGACTAATAACCATCTCCATCTAGTGAATTCTTGCTCGGTGTTGGAGTTCTGCCAAATTACAGCAGCTGAGCATTGGTTCCCAAGAGTACAGTGTCACTCCTTACCCATTCAAGAGTGTTCATATTGATGTGACTCTGACTTTTTTTTTTTTTTTTGGTATGTATCATGATTAGGGTTGCCAACTTTCTCACTGAACACCTTTGCCCTGCCCCTTCTGAGGCCCTGCCCCACTCACTCCATCCCCTCCCTCTGTTGCTCACTCTCCCCCACCCTTGCTCACTTTCACCAGGCTGGGGGAGGGTCCCTTTTCAACCAAGTATTCTGGTTGAAAACCAGACAACCCGATTCATGATTCAATTTCTAAGTTAGTTATTACTGATTTCATAGTGCACTCAGCAGCCTCAAACCTACAGTAGGATGAAATGTATCGGTCACTAGTTAAAATCTGTTTTAATTGATCAACTCAGCCTTCGGCCACAGTTTTCCCCTGGAGAGCTATTGCATAAGTACTTGAAGGGATCTTACTGCTTCCTTTCTTTATACACTTCCTGTTCTTTTGTGGCACTTAATTAGCTGGTTATTAATCTCACTCCTGTCCTCAGTTGTCACTAGGATAGAATACTAAGGCTCTTAAAGAATCTGATTATTTTTCCTCTCTAAAAGCAGGAAGGGCTGTATAGCTGAGGACTCCTACAGTAATGTGTGGGTTTCAAGGTTTAGTCAAGCATTGTCCAATATAAGTAGTAACTTACTATCTACCTTGTTCATTTAGTTGAACAGATTTGTCCTTTAGTTGTACCTTTTGGAAGACTGCTTCAAAGCTAACCATCTCCAGTCCTGCGTCTTGTTAGATGCCCCTGGGGGGGTGGGGCAAAGATGAACATAGATTATACTCAGGTGTCAAAAGTAACTTCCTGCTGCAAACCAACTTTTTTTTGGCAATAATATAATGAAATGTCATAGGCTTACTAGCACCCAGTTCTACTGCAATGGGTCAATAACAGAGTCCCCACTGGGAACCTGCTGCTGTCAGTCAACCCAGGGAGAGACTTGCAGGTTATTGCACCCTATCAGCTTGAGCTGCTTCTCTTCTGCAAACCACTTCCTTGAGGCTGAAATGAAAATCTCACTACAGCTACCATGAAAAGGCAAGCAACTTGCTGTCACAGGCATGTGATGCTTTTGGACATCCTGTCTCTATTTCAGTTGTCCATCATATAAAGTTCATATTCTGTTGTGGGTCATGGGAGAGAATGAACTACCCCTTATCTGGACTTTACAATCTAAAGTTACCTTCAATCCCCAAACATTGTGTCCTTTGTTTGAAATGTGCATCATATCTTGTATCACAAATGGCAGAAAATGCAAAATGTGGAAATTCCTTTTTGAAGCATTTTGCCTTCAATTTGGGTTACTGTTCTAGGCAAAGTAAGGATTATCCTGCTTCAAGGGGACAGGACTATCTTTTCCAACAGTAGATTCCCTGAAAATGGCAGACATTATACTCTTATCACTACAAGGACCATGACTATCCATTGTCATTTGCAGTTTAGTAAGGATTTTGCAGCTTGCTATACTAAAGTCTAATTTGGGCACAAGTTTAAAAATCTAGGGCTAAATTCAGCACCACACGACATTTCAGATCTGTACCCTATTGGAGTTTTGCCCCTATAACACATGAAGGGAGCTTCAGCTACTTGTTTCCAGTCCAGCAAACTGAAGGTGTATTTAACTTCAGTTTCCTGCAAGAAGCTTGGAGCGTAGGAGAGAGAAGTACCATGAAATGTGGAGAGGCAACACAACTAGAAAAACAAACTTTAATAAAAGTATAAACCATGACCAGGTTTGTTGCTGTACACCACTTAAAGCCAGTCTACAGTGAACTTGCTGTGCTAGCTCTAAGTGTTGGGGGTACATAGCATAGCACTTGAGTGTTCTTGAATACTACTTTGCCCTCTTGTGCTCACTGTCATAGTGACTAGTTAAGCATTTTGGGGGGGAGGGGGAAGAGAGAACTGGGCAAGTGATACCTTCTGGAAGTTTTCCTCTTTTGTAAAATAGTTTAATGTACCAATAGCCTGTACAGAATAACAGTACTAACTTGCATTAGTATTTAGGCAACACACAACGCTATTGGATTTTGCAAATTAGAGTAACTGATGGGTGGGTCTTTTCAAATACCTGATTCCTGCCCTGAAGACTTTACAATCTAGTGAGAGACAATGCAACAAGTAGAGGTAGTAAATAAGTAAGGGAGGAGGAGGACAGATGGATTATAGCAGTAAAATCAGTTACCTGTCTGTGGATCACTTTCATTGTTCAGTTAGAACAGGTGACTCATGGCTTCTACATATTATGAAAACAAGGAGTCATAGGAAGCATTTGGAGAGAGAGGATAGAAGAGAAGGACTGGGTATACCTTAGTGTTTCTTATACCCAAAGAATGGTAGAAACACTGATATTACATCACCTAGTGTCCTGGGTTCATCTGACAAGTGTAGATGTTCAATAGCACAACTATAGAAGTAACTGAAGCCTCTACAGTGCTAAGTCATTTCTCAGCAAGTTGGTGGCTCAGTGGGTGGTATGTGCAGATTAGTGAGTATTAGCACAACTCTGCCACAAGGAGAGCAATGTTGTGATGGTAGTGAAGAGAGATGGGCTGTTTTATGCTTCAGTAAGTGAAAATGGGTCTACAGTGTAGTGGTGTGCTAGCTCAGAGCTCACTTCGCTGAGACATTACACCCACCATTCCATACATACAGCTATTTCTCAATTGCAGAAGAAAAATCCTTTTTTCGTGCCAGTGCACCAACAAGCAGCAGAAACAGCTATTGGCAAAGATTTTCCATTTTAACATAATTTTCCTTACCATGCTCTCTCCATGTCTCACATTTCCATTGCTTTTACTGGCACTTTAGCATGGTGTTTACATTTACTAAGTATAATTTTATACAAACTGATTCCTGTTTCTGACTGAGTCTCCCCAGTCTTGTATACCAGAGAATCCACTGTAAAGCTCAAAACATGCATTTTTTTGACTGTACCTGATCCACTATTTCATTTTAGGACAATAAATGCATCAAGTCCAACATGGGTATTGACTCAATCTTTTAACACACACCAGTCAGCTAGTGGATGGCATCCCTTGTATTCTTGCAAGTTAGGATTGTCCAAGTCACCTCTGTCACTGTGCTCAGTAGAATCCAATTGTCCAGAAGGAGGTCCAGTAGTTCTCACACACACACAGTGACTATCACTGGAACCGGGCGTGTACAGCTTCCTGGGGACTCCAATCCAGTTTCTGTTCACTCCCCCACTAGGGATGGAAGAATATGATCAAATACAAGCTGTTATTTCTCACTCAATGGCTGTGTATTTCCCATCCATAGCTGAGTCAAAGACCCTTCTGAAGAAGGGCTGGGGCAACTACAGGTATGCTGAAACCTGGATTAAGGACCATTTCCAGAAGTCAGCAACCATATTCTCCAACATCCACAAGTTTTCTGGTAACTTTTGTTGGACCTACTAAACAATACATTGTTGGCTGGACCCTGTAAAGTCAGTTTCACTCTGGATACTCTCACCCAGGAAAGAGCAAGTGACTAACATCCATCCTTTATTTCTCTGTTTCTTAAAATCCCCCCAAACAGCATAGACACCCCTCTACCACCACCACACCTTTTATATTCTTGTGGATAAACTTTTACAATAAAACAATGCCTTTTATTATGTGCACCACAGACGCCTGTAGTACTAGTGCTGAAGTTACTGAAGAAAAGGTCAATTTAATTCACCTAATATACACCTCTACCCCAATATAACATGACCCAATATAACACAAATTCAGATATAATACAGTAAAGCAGTGCTCTGGGGGTGTGGGGCTGTGCACGCTGGTGATTAAAGCAAGTTTGATATAATGTGGTTTCACCTATAACATGGTAAGATTTTTTGGCTCCCAAGGACAGCGTTATATTGAGGTAGAGGTGTACTATTGCCTCTTCTCAGGCCTGCTATTACAAGGTGCAAAGTTCCTTTAACACCTGTATTTTTTTTAAACAGGAGCTGAATGCACTAGACACCATCCACTATCAGGTCCAAACACTACCTCAAGGAAAATGGTATGGACCTCAATCAAACAGCACACTGGAACACATAGAATCATAGAAATGTAGGAAAGGACTTCACTAGGTCAGCTAGTTCAGGCCCCAGCACTACCATAGGACTGAGGCCTACTCTACACTCCAGAGTTAGGTCAGCATAAAGCAGCTTACATCTACCTAACTTTAAATGTCTACACTACAATGATACTCCCACCACTGTAAGTCACCCACAACATTGACATAACTCCACTTCCGCAAGAGGTGTACCGCTTAGGTCAATGTAGTTAGGGCAACAGGGTCTATGTAGACACTGTGTTACTTCCATTGCTTGTTGGCTGTCAGCCCTCTGGGTAGGGCTCCAGCTGTCAGTGCCCCACTTCAGTCAGTGGAAGCGCTCCTGGTGGGGATGCACATGCCTGACAGAAGGAGCATAGTGTGCACGTGAACCATGGCTTTAATTAGTGTGGTGACTGTACATCAACTTAACTTGGCTTAATTTTGTAGTGTAGACAAGCCTGAACTATTAGACAAACAGGCATCAGGGATGGTCTAGATAACATGTTGTTAAGCTCTCCAGTGACAGAGATTACACAACATCCCTAGGTAACATCTTCCGGTATTGACTGGGTACATGTCACCTCAGGACATGATACAAAGATAAAGTTTCTTGACACCTTAAATGACTGCTTCTTGGAGCAGCTAGTCCTGGAGCTCACAAGAGGAGAGGCAATTCTTGATTAAGTCCTCAGTGGAGTATAGGATCTGGCCCAAGAGGTGAATATAGCTGGACTGCTTAGTAATAGTGACCATAAAATAATTAAATTTAACATCCCTGTGGCAGGGAAAACATCACAGCAACCCAACACTGTAGCATTTATTTTCAGGAAGGGGGACTACACAAAAATGAGGAAGTTAGTGAAACAGAAATTAAAAGGTACAATGCCAAAAGTGAAATCCCTGCAAGCTTCATGGACACTTTTTAAAGACACCATAATAGAGGCTCAATTTCAATGTATACCCCAAATTAAAAAACATAGTAAGAGAACCAAAAAAGTGCCACCGTGGCTAAAGATCAAAGTAAAAGAAGCAGTGAGTGGCAAAAAGGCATCCTTTAGAAAGTGGAAGTTAAATCCTAGTGAGGAAAATAGAAAGGAGCATAAACTCTAGCAAATGAAGTGTAAAAATATAACTAGGAAGGCCAAAAAAGAATTTGAACAGCTAACCAAAGACTCAAAAAGTAATAGCATTTTTTTTTTTTTTTAAATACATCAGAAGCAGGAAATCTGCTAAACAGCTAGTGGGGCCACTGGGCGATCGAGATGCTAAAGGAGCACTCAAGGACAATAAGGCCATTGCAGAGAAACTAAATGAATTCTTCGCATCAGTCTTCACAGCTGAGGCTGTGAGGGAGATACCTAAAAAGAATGGCTCAGGTTTAGGAGACAAATCTGAGGAAATGTCCCAGATTGAGGTGTCATTAGATGAGTTTTGGAACAAACTGATGAACTAAACAGTAATAAGTCACCAGGACCAGATGATATTCACCCAAGAGTTCCGAAGGAACCCAAATGTGAAATTACAGAACTACTAACTAGTTTGTAACTAAGGCTGTTTTAGTCACAGGTATTTTTTAGCAAAAGTCACGGACAGGTCACAGGCAGTAAACAAAAATTCATAGCCCATGACCAATCCATGACTTTTCCTAAAAATACCAGAGAATAAAACTGGGGGAGGGGGGCTTTCCAGGGGCCTCACGGGTGCTGGGGTAGGATGGGCAGCAGTGCATGGCCCGGGGCCCCCGGTAGTGCTGGGGGAGGGTATGGCAGGGCTGGCAGGCTCCCTACTTGGCTCTGTGCCTCCCCCCAGCATCAGTTTGGGTGTGGGAGGGGGAACAGGGTTGGGGCACAGGACTGGGTGAGGCAGGCTCTGGGTGGCGTTTTCCTGGGGGGCTTCCCGGAAGCGGAGACATCCCCCTCGCTCAGCTGCTAGGCAGAGGCGTGGCCAGGCAGCTCTGCACATTGCCTCCGCCTGCAGGCACCGCCCAAGCAATTCCCATTGGCCGCGGTTCCCGGGCAATGGGCGCTGCGAAGCCAGCGCTCTGGGCAGAGGCAGCCCTCAGATCTGCCTGGCCACGCCTCTGCCTAGCAGCTGAGCAAGTGGGATGTCGCTGCTTCCAAGGAGCCCCCCAGGTAAGCGCCACCCAGAGCCCGCCTCACCCTGTCCTGTGCCCCAACCCCCTGCCTCCTCCCACACCCAAACTCTGCTGCTGGTGGAGGGGGTGGGCCCCGGGGGCCCGAGACTGCCCCAGCAGTGGCTAGTGCGCCTGCTGAGCCAGGCGCACCGGCCACTGCAGAAGTCACAGAAAGTCACAGAATCCGTGACTTCTGTGACAAACTCGCAGCTGTATTTGTAACCTATCATTTAAATCAGCTTCTGTACCAAATGACTGGAGGATAGCTAATGTGTAGCCAAGTTTTAAAAAGGGCTCCAGAGGTGATCCTGGCAATTACAGGCCGGTAAGCCTGACTTCAGTACTGGGCAAACTGTAAAGAACAAAAGTAAAGAACAAAATTGTCAGACACATAGATGAACATCATATGTTGGGGATGAGTTAACAGTTTTTGTAAAGGGAAATCATGCCTCACCAATCTACTAGAATTCTTTGAGGGGGTCAACAAGCATCTGGACAAGGGGGATCCAGTGGATATAGTGTGCTTAGATTTTCAGAAAGCCTTTGACAAGGTCCCTCACCAAAGGCTCTTAAGCAAAGTAAGCTGTCATGGGATAAGAGGAAAGGTCCTCTCGTGGACTGATAACTGGTTAAAAGATAGGAAACAAAGGGTAGGAATAAATGGTCAGTTTTCAGAATGGAGAGAGGTAAATAGTGGTGTCCCCCAGGGGTCTGTACTGGGACCAGTCCTGTTCAATATATTCATAAGTGATCTGGAAAAAAGGGGTAAATAGTGAGGTGGTAAAATTTGCAGATGATACAAAACTACTCAAGGTAGTTAAGTCCCAAGTAGACTGCGAAAAGCTACAAAAGGATTTCACAAAACTGGGTGACTGGGCAACAAAATGGCAGATGACATTCAATGTTGATAAATGCAAAGGAATGCACATTGGAAAACATAATCCCAACTATACATATAAAATGATGGGATCTAAATTAGCTGTTACAACTCAAGAAAGAGATCTTGGAGTCATTGTGGATAGTTCTCTGAAAACATCCACTCAATGTGCAATCAAAAGAGCAGACAGAATGTTGGGAACCATTAAGAAAGGGATAGATAAGAAGACAGAACATATATTGCCGCTATATAAATCCATGGTATGCCCACATCTTGAATACTGCATGCAGATGTGGTCACCCCATCTCAAAAAAGATAGATTGGAATTGGAAAAGGTTCAGAAAGGGGCAACAAAAATGATGAGGGGTAGGGGCTGGCTTCCATATGAAGAGAGATTAATAAGACTGGGACTTTTCAGCTTGGAAAAGAGACGACTAAGGGGGGATATGAGAGAGGTATAGAATCATGACTGGCGTGGAGAAAGAAAATAAGGATGTGTTATTTACTCCTCATAACACAAAAACAAGGGGTCACCAAATGAAATTAACAGGCAGCAGGTTTAAAACAAAACAAAGTATTTTTTCACACAACACACAGTCAACCTGTGAAACTACTTGCCAGAGGATGTTGCGTAGGCCAAGACTATAACAGGGTTCAAAAAAGAACTAGATAAATTCATGGAGAATAGGTCCATCAATGGCTATTAGCCAGGATGGGCAGGAATGCTGTCCCTAACCTCTGTTTGCCAGAAGCTGGAAATGGGTGACAGGGGATGGATCACTTGATGATTACCTGTTCTATTCATTCCCTCTGGGGCACCTGGTATTGGCCATTGTCAGAGGACAGGATGCTGGGCTAGATGGACCTTTGGTCTGATCTAGTATGGCCGTTCTTACGTTCTCACACGCTTAAAGTTAAGCACGTACTTAAGTATGCTGTTGGATCAGGGCCATAGTAGAGCACTGGCACTAAGAACTGTTGTGTTTTTTTTAATTTAAAAATCAAGTGCTTAAGGGTTACGTGTACATCTCTGTAAACAGAGAAAAACATGTCTTGCCCTTTGGCCCTGGTATCTGTGGCAGTGCTTGTTTCTTCGCTGATTTTTATTAGAATGCAGTTCATGCTGGTTACGTCTGCCAAACTTCAAAGGAATTTTATCAGACAGATACTGTCTCCAACATTCACTACATGGGCAGAACTGCTGGGAAACTGCATCCTTCATTTTGTACTAATGCTTCCATCAGATCCTTGTGACTGGTTTCAGTTGTCGGAATTGCTGCTCACACATAGGTATCAACTCGCCTGCTCAGACTGCTGCCTTTAGGTAAAAAGCCCCAACAGAACAGTAGTTAGCATAAACAACATTTTACATACTACGCAATAGAATCTTAAGGTTAGCACCTGTACTTTTCACGTTTATGGTCTCTGAAGATAGCATTAACATAGCCTGGGAAGTGGTAATACAGAATTCCTACCCATTCTACTAAGCTGAGGCTTGCCAGAGTGAGCAAGTGCTAATAAGGCTCTGACTTCCACAGTGCTGTACGAATGCCTTGCTAAGCAATACTTGCAACGCTCCTGTGTGTTAGATATAATTCACTGACAAAAAGCTTTGCTACCATTGGGCAGCCTTAACTCTGTGTTATCTCAGCCCATCCAGAATGAGAGTTCAGCAAAACTTCTTAGAATTAGGAATGGAAGAGTTAAGCTATTTCAAGCTTCAAGGAAAGAGGCTCAGCCCGCCTCCCAAGAGGCACAGGGACCCTCTGATCTCAACTCACATGAGGAGAGCAAGTAGGGTGACCAGATGTCCCAATTTTATAGGGACAGTCCCAATTTTGGGGTCTTTTTCTTATATAGACTCCTATTACCCTCCACCCCCCTCCCGATTTTTCACACTTGCTGTCTGGTCACCCTAAGAGCAGGGAAAGGGGATCAGACCCCCCCCCAACCTCAAGGAACAGGGACCCCTCAGTACCCACAAGAGGGGAGAATGTGGGGAGGATCCAAGTAACCCCTTGCAGATTTTAGAGCACTTAGCATGACCCTGCAAACAGAAAGGAGTTCTTAGCTATAGCAGAGTTCTCTCTCTGCTATAATTTACTTAGCTGTCTCATCTGTCCGAGGGGGTTAAGAGGCTTACCCAAGGCCACACACTTATACAAAACAATCATCCTTGCTGCCTGGCCTAACCATATCACAAACAATTTTTGCTGGATCTGTGCCGAAACTGTCAGTGCTACCTAGACCAGCATAGATAAGGTCTCAGATGAGAGATGTCAAGGTGCTTGGCTCTGCAGAGTCTGACCACGCCAGCAGGAAGGCAATGTTTACCTTTGTTTGGAACACCAGAATCTGCTGCCACTGGTTGAGCTCCATTCAGAGTTACAGGGCGGGAACTGCTTCTTCTCATCGTTTTGTCCCTTGAACTTCAGCACTTCTTCGATGACAGCGTTGGCCTGTTCCAGAGCTTTTGTGGGTGCCCCATTTTCATCATAGAATCTTCCTACCAGTTTGCCTTTTGAGGGAACAAAGAGAGCCACTAAGACCATAGCATTTTGTTTTTAAATGCCTCAAAAAAACTCCAGAAACCCTCTAAAAAGCAGCATACTGTATTATGTAAGTGCTGCCTTGGGGCACCCCACGTATATTATTTTAGAAATAACAGAATTAAGTGTCCACAACTTAGTCCCTTCTGACCAGGAACCTCAAAACATTTTACAAACATTAACATATAGACATGATGGAGATAATGAATTAAGCCTATTTTACAGATGGAGAAACAGGCACAGACGTTATATCACACTGAAGATCAGCAATAGAATCCAACAGTCTTAACAACCAGTCCTCTTATCTAACCACTAGACAACACTGCTCCTGAAATGCCAAATAGAGGTCTATCAAACTATTCTTACTGTTGCAATGCTGCAATTTCATTACATTTGTGTAGCAGTAGAAAATAAAATTTACACTCATTTCATTCCCCTCGTTGCAATGTTCCCAAAACCCAATTACTTGGCTAATGTACAGAGTAAGATGGATGTATACATAATGGATCCTGGTATCAATGGGACATATTTCCAGAACACAGGAGATTTCAGATACTTTGAGAACATTAGTCACTATTATCCAGTGTGAAAGAAGATGAGCTGATCAGAAACAAAAAACAGGTTTACAATTGTTATGTGTGAAGGTAGGGTTACAGAAGTCAGTCTACATTTTCCAATTTTTAGCCAACAGCTCAGGGCAACTCTAGTTTATCTAAATGGAAAAGTCAATCCTCTTGCCTAATTCCTTTGCAATCACAGATACAAGAGTCATGGTTGAGGTCCATCATGTATTCCTGGCTCAGTGTCAACAGGTCCAATTTAAAATCTGTTTGCTGTGAGCAAATAGTCTCATTGAGCTCAATAGGATTATTCAGATGTGTGTTTGTAAGACCCGGGCTCAAACATATCCATTTTCCTTCAACTCTCTCTCCCCCACCTGTTACAAGCTTGTAAGGAATAATCAGCAAATTTGATATATTCTAAACTACAAACAGACTTTTGGTACATCACTCTTTTCTACTTTCTGTGGAATTCAGGAATTAAAAGAGCTTGGTGCAACTTTTCTCTCTCAAATATGGCCCGCATTACTGTCCTACCTGCTTCAAAGGGAATTTTTTGCTGCTTTGCGTGTGGTAGCCCAAACTGTAACTTTGAAATACTAAAAGAATGCTTTCCCCGGAATAACACCACAGCTAGAGAAAAGAGACAACTGGCCTGCCCATTACTCTATGGTGATCTTGGATGCAAAAGTGCCCCTGCTCACCTGCTACAGTATTAAGCATTGATAATATAAACCAAACAAGGCTTCTGAGGATTAACCCAGGTATGCTGCTATAGTATTACTCGGCTATGTTACAGATCACGTACCAACAAAAATGTAATTCTCGCTGTAGAAAGAGAGCCAGTTTTGTAGAGTCAACATTTCTGATGGAGATAACCCAGAAACATCGTCCACAAGGCCGGTGTTGGTGAAATCTCCTGTCGCAAAAGCCCTGGAGGCATCTTTCCCTGTAGGACAGACATGATGAACATCCAGCTGGGATAGGACTCGGCCCAGGGGGTGCGCAGATAGACGGGGGGGGACGGTGGTGGGGGTCCAGCTGAGGATCCGCTCTATAATCCACAGCACACCCCTTGCCCCCCGGTTTCAGTCAAAGAGGCCAACGACCTACCTGCCCCCGGCTACGGGATCCATACGGGGCTGAGGGGGGGTGGGTTGTTCCGCAAGCAAGTCTCCAACCCAGGAACAGCAGGGCTGTGGCACTGCCACCCGTGAGGGACAACCCCCCGTGGGGTGGGGGGCGGCTCCCCCCGGGGGTCCCGCGCGGAGAGGGGATACCTGCGAAGACACCGTAGGCCGCCCCCGGCCCGTAGTGCTTATGCCCCCGGCGCACGTCGAACACCTGCCCCAGCACCGCCAGGTAGAGGCCGGGGCTGCCCTGCGCCCCCGTGTAACGCGCGAGCTGGGCGGGGCTCAGCAGCCGGCCCCGCCCGGAGAAGAAAGGGAGCAGCCAGGAGCTGGGCTCGAACCCGGGGCCCAGCAGCCAAGCGGCGGCCAAGCCCAGAGCGGGAACCAGGAGCCCCCCTAGCCCCATCGAAGCCTGAGTTGAAAGGGCCGCAGCCGCCCGGTATCAAAATGGCGGGGGTGACCATTGGCCTCACCCCGTTTCTTCAAGGATGCGTTCAGCCGCCATTTTGCCCGCGGGCAATTACATTGGCTTAGTTTTTACGACGCTTTTCTCGCTTGACGGTGGCGCGGCGAAAAAAAAACCCAAACAAACCGCGGTGCGTTGTCGCTGGCTATTTCACGACGACCGCCCTCGACAAATTACGGCAGCGTGGCACCGGCGCCGCGTTCACCCCGCGCTTTACGGTCATTTGGTAAAAACGCCGACCGGGGGTGCTGGTTTTACGACGCCGGCTGTCGCTTGGCGGCAGTGGGACTCCCCTCCCTCCGGGATTGACAGGTGTCGAGGGGCCGGGGGAGGTTGCTGACTAAGCCGGGTCGGTCGGAGGCGGCGGCTGCGCGAGGCCCGAGGCCGCCGCCGGCAGCAGCGAGCGCCTGGTCCATGGGGAACGTGGCGAGCCACAGCAGCGAGGAGGAGGAGGAGGGGGCTGAGGAGGAGATGGAAGGGACGGCGGCAGCCGAGCAGCCCGGGGCGGCCTCTCCGCCTGGGCCGGGCCCGCTCCCGCCGCTGCCCCCGGCCACGGTGCTGCTGGAGCAGGCCCGGCTGCGGGAGGCCACGGCCCGGCTGCGGGAGGCCGCCCTGCCCGAGTCGCTCGTGTCCCGGCACCACAGCACCCTGGTGCGCTGGCTGGAGGAGCGGCTGGGCCGCGGCGAGGAGGCCGTCAGCCTGGAGCAGTTCTGCGAGGTGCTGGAGAGCCGCGCCTCGGGGCCGGCGGCCGGGGCCCGCAGCGAGAGCGAGGAGGTGAGGGGGTGGGAGGGCAGGGACGGACCGGGGGGGGGGGGGGGGGGAAGGGGGGGGGGGGGGGGGGGCGGGGGGGGGCGGCGGGAGTCATGTGATGATTGGGGTTAGCGAGGGAAACTGGGAAGTTGTGGTGACACTGGGGACACAGAGGATGTTAGCTGAGTGGAGGTGGTGGGGGGCGGTGTAAGGGAGGACTGGGGCTGAGGACTCCGATGAGACCTAGAGGAATAGGAATTGAAGGGATTAGAGGCAGTGAAAGAGTTGAACAACGGGGTATCATAGGAACATTAGGGTAACGATGGGGGCCAATAGGATTAAAGGAAGTTCAAGGGGCTAGGGATTATCAGAGACATTTGGGGGTTATGGGTGGGCTAGAGGAGCTGTGATGGGAGGGATCAGGAGGGACATTGAGGGCACTGGGATGAGGGAGAAGAACCGGAGGAGCATATAAGGAATTATGGAATAAGGAGTGGGGATTGGGAGAATCAGAAGAGGCCGGAGAAGAATCGGAAGTGGTATTAGAGGAAATGCTGCACAGATATTTGTAGCATCACCCACCTTTATACAGCTAGCCGGCTGTGTCGGAGCTGGGTGTGTCGAGCGCTCACTGTGGCCTTTCTTCCTGATCTTGTCATGCTTTCTCGCCACTCAAAATGGCAAAACAATTATATCATAATATTTTTTTTTAGAAATTATGGTTTCCCTTAGGCTATAGAAACTAGCTAGTCTTTCTAGTCTGTATAGATAAAGACACATCTTTTCAGTTAAAACTCCAAAGTAACATCATATGTTCTAAATGTAAATGAACTGACAGAGGGCTTGAGAAATATAATTACTAACCAATAGTGAGATTTATCTGGTGAGTAACAGAGACCTCTTTGGCAGTTGCTCCATTCTTAGGCCTTGTTTACACTAGGTTTTTTTTTTTTTTTTTTTTTTTTTTTTTTTTTTTTTTTTTTTTT